>NW_015387614.1:225562-292468 GCF_001527695.2 Protobothrops mucrosquamatus
AATATTTGCAGTATAAAAACAACATTTAGAGTGTATAAACAGACTACTACAGGGACTATAATAAAAGACTGTATTTTCAGACATAAAACAATATGACAGTGACATATTGACTGACAACATATATCTGAGAGGTTTTATGATAATAAGGTTGACCTACTAAATAAAATAGTTACCAAAATAATAATAACAATAATAACAACAATAGTAGTAGTACTAGTAGTAGTAATCTTAAGCCATTAACTCTAGCCATGAAATTGTTCCTTAGCTTGGATTTATTTTAATGTTTAATATTTAAAGAATTTGTCCTAATGTGCTTTTTTATTCTGTGAAATTGCACTTTTAGCTGAGAGAAATTGCACTTTTAGCTTCATTGACAATTATTATACAACTTCTATAATACTAAGCTTTATTGGTGAATCCATTCACAGAGATAGTGGTTAAGAGTAAACAGTAAAATTTGAGTTTGTGATTGATCAAAATTCAGAAGAAGACAAATCCTGTTCTGTATATGGTATAGGGCAGTGATAGCGAACCTTTTAGAGACCGAGTGGCCAAAAACTGCTCTGCCCCCACCCTGCTTCCTGCCCCTGCTCTGCCCCTCACCCTGCCCCCCCACCCTCAGGGCCACCCTCCACCTCCACAGCCCACCGCAGATTGCCCAGGCGGCCCAGCAGCACCATGGCAGCCATCATCTGTGCATGACGGGGCACGAGGGCAGAGTCTTGCCCAGCTGCCATGTCCTTGGCTGTGCTGCTCCACATGGGCCACACCCAGGGGCAACTCCCCTCTGGGGAGGCTGCTGGTGAGGAGGGGGCCATGGGAGGAGGCAGGGCTGGGGCAATGGTGCGCGTGCCCACAGAGAGGGTTCTGAGTGCCACCTCTGGCACGTGTGCCACAGGTTCGCTACCACTGGTATAGGGTATCCTGCTTGAACAGGGGGTTGGATTAAAAGACCTCCAAGGTCCCTTCCAACTTTGTTATTCTGTTGTTTTGTATTTATAAGGGTTCAGGCCAGACTGAAATTAGAATTTCCCATCACTGAAGTTTTGAGTTTTTGAGGAGTTTTGCAGAATCTCTGGAAGAAATCTCTGCAAAGACCTGAAGTATGGAAAGTCACTAGCCAACACATTTCAAAAGTCATTCCCACATATTTGCTTTTATTTCCAGTTTCAAATCCTGAAATATTGCTTCTGATTAAGTTGTGACTTATCCTACAAATTGGGCAAAGATCTGTGGTCAAAACATGGGCTCTTAATAGATGTTCAAAAGACTAACTGAGGATGGGATCCAGAAATACGCTTGTTGATTTTGATTCCTTCCCCTTGAACTGCTGCTATTGAATAGAAAAATCTTGACAAGAGATGGTAAGGCTGTTGCACTTGTCTACATAATTAGAAACCCCATGGCTCCTGATCACATGGAGGACTGTAATTGTGTAATCAAGGATGGTTTAATCTTTTCCATGCCTCTCTGCAATTAAACTTTTGAAAATCTGAAAAGAATTGAAGATGAAGGGGGAAGGGAGAAAGCAATTATGCACATCTTATCTATTAGAACAGATTGTCCTCAACCACAATCGAGCCCAAAATTTATGCTGCTAAGCATGACAGTTGTTAAATGAGATTTGCCCCATTTTTGCAACCATTCTCACAACTGTTACGTGAATCACTGCAGGTGTTAAGTTAGTAACATGGTTGTTAAGAAAACCTGGCTTCCCCTTTGACTTTGCTTGTCAGAAAGTTGCAAAAAAAAAAATTAAAAATGATCACATGACCCTGGGACACTGCAACTGTCCTAAATACATGCCAGTTTCCAGGTGTCAGAATTTTGATCACATGACCACGTAGATGTTGCCATGGTCATAAGTGTGAAAAATGGTCTTCAGTCACTTTTTCAGTGCTGTTGTAACTTTGAATGTCATTAAATGAATGGTTGTAAGTCAAGAACTCCCTTTAGACTTTTGAACACATAAAAATTCCTATATGGTATTCCTTAACATCAAGGCTGAGCAGTCTTCAAACCACATGCAGCCTTCAAAATCCCATTTTATGGCTCCTGAAATGTCTTCTGTCCTTTGATACTGAAAATCAGAGTATTTTTAAAGCAGTATCATTATTAATCTGCCTTGTTTTAAACAGGAATGCTAATGTGTGGTGCATTTTTGTCAATGGGATAGGGAAGGGGTGATTTTATTTTATTTTTCTCCTTTTTGTGCGGTTACTTTATGTGATAAACATTCTGATACCATCAATAAGCTGGATAGCACTTCTTCCTGAATATGAAACCTGTTTTCTTTTTGGGTGTAGAGTACTGACAGAAACAGATCACTGATCTGATAGAAGAGCTGCACATAATTTAGTCCCTGGTTCAATTATTCCTTTGTCTTCCAGTGATCTGTCCCCTCCCCAAAATCTCAGTATCAGATTTCTTAATTGAAAGTGTTAAATGAATTCATTAAAAGGAACAGATGTCTTTTGTCATATTTTCTGCCTCCCTGTTATAGAAAAATATGTGAAAAAGAAAGGAAAAATGTTCTGACCACGAGTGTCTTCATTACCTTCCTCTTGAAGCTTCCAGCGTTGGGCCATTTAATTCAGTGTGAATTTCTGCTCTGATTTCGAAAGGCTTTGAACCAGCCTTTGGGCAGAATGGCTAAAAAGAATTGCACTGCAAGTGCACTGTCATAGTTTAGTGTCATTCAGGCTTTATGCTCAAGAAGTGATCAAAGCTTTTTGGCAGTGGGTAGACCACAGCTAATGGCAGATAGGTTTGTAGAAAATGTAATTGAACTGTAAAATTCATTTCATCGGAATTGGCTAGATTAAAACAGCAGCTGGAAAATTTCGACATGATCAGAGATAACTTTTGTAAATGTTGAAACTCAAGGAGAAAGTTGTTATGATACAAGGTAGCAGCCTATTACAATAAAGGACAAGAAACTAACTTCAAAGCTTTTCTTGTCATTCTTGCAAGAGACCTCATCATCTTATGGAAATATAGCACGTTGACTGAACAACAGGAATACTTCTTTAAAGCTTTTTTCCAACCCATTTTTGCTATGCTGTTATTTTTTTCTAGCTTCTTTCTCTCTCAGAATGACAATATCCAAACAAAGATAATGCATCAAATGTGCTAATAATATGTGTTATATACAGCTGACACCCCAGAGAAGAACACAGTCAGGTTTACATGCATCATATTTTTATGCATTTGCTGAGCATGTGAAGGAAATAACTTAGCAGGAAGGACTTCTATTCCTTCTTCCCACCCCTATCTATATACTGCATCTTCTTTAATAAGTCCCTAGATATAGTGGGGGGGGGTGCGATAGCTAAGCAATTAAATAAGCTGAACTTGTCAGCTGCAAAGCTGACAGCTTGGTTTTGAGATCCCTGCACCACATGACAGAGTGAGTTCCTAATACTTCCCCAAATTCCTGCCAACCTAGCAGTTTGAAAGCATACACATGTGTGTAGCTAAATATGTACCACTTCTGTTGGAAGGTAACAGCAATCCATGCACCTTGGCATATAGTCAGTCTGGTCACATGACCCTGAAAGGGTCTTTGGACAATGCTGGTTCCCTCAATTAAGAAATGGAGATGAGCATCCTAGAGTCAGATATGACTGGATAGGGGAAACTCTTACCTTTACCTTTATATAGTGGAATATTCTGTAAAGTTCTAATGAATAGATTTAGATTTATCCTTTATGCATTCCCCAAAGAGAGCTATATGGCGATATCTAGGAAAGCAATCAATCAATCAATCACTCAATCAGAATAGAGCTAGAAGGAACCTAGGAGGTCTTCTAGTCCAACCCCCTGCTCAAGCAGAAGAACCTATACCCAGTGCTTTTTTGTAAAAAAAAAAAAAAAAAAAAAAAAGTGCCGGAACTCACACATGTCATACAACCCGCCTTGCCTACCCTACAAGGTTCTATCCAAAAAAGGTGCCAGAACTCTGTTCTGGGTGTTCTATGACAAAAAAAGCCCTGCCTATACCATTTCAGATCGATGGCTGTCCAGGCTTTTCTTAAAAACCTCCAATGATGAAGTACCCATAACTTCTGAAGGCAGGCTGTGCCACTGATTAATTGTCCTCACTGCTAGGAAGTTTCTCCTTAATTCAAGGTTGCTTCTCTCCTTGATCAGTTTCCATCCATTGTTTCTTGTCTTACCTTCAGGTGCTTTGGAAAATAAGTTGACCCTCTCTTCAATGTGGCAGCCTCTCAAATACTGGAGTACTGCTATCATGTCCTCCCTAGTCCTTCTTTTTTCTAGATTATACCAATTCCTGCAACATTCTTCATACGTTTTTGTCTCCAAGGCCTTAATCATCTTAGTTGCTCTTCACACTTTTTCCAAAGTCTCAACATCTTTTTTGTACTGTGGTGACCAAAACGGGATGCATTATTTCAGGTGTGGCCTTACTAAGGCTTTATAAAGGAATGCTAATACTTCACGTGGTTTTGATTCTATGCCTCAGTTTATACAACCAAGGATTGTGTTAGCTTTTTTGTCTATATTTTTTGAGAATTAGAATTGCACAAATTTAATATTCAGTCTGCCATTGTTAGTCCATTCTGTTAAAAGTTTAAATCAGACTGTGATTTCTTTTAAAAATATCTACATCTATCTTTATGTAAGCAGCATTCTGAATATACACTTTAAATGTAGATTTTTACAGACATTTACATTTTTTTCATATAAACAAGAAATCTTTTGAGATGAATGCAATAAAGGCTTGTAAATGCATGCTATAAATATATTGCTGATGGATGGACATAGGGATGGATAGAAACATTATCTCTTTATAGATGCTTAATGCACAGTTCTTCACATTAAATAGATGTGTAGCAATTCATGAAGCACCCCTGATGATTTCTATTCTAAATATTCATTTTAGAGAGAAAATCCTTCACCAAAGATCTAATATTGAATGAAGAATTAGACAGGACTTGTTTAAATATGTACAAATGAGTAGATAAGACACAGAACTTTCTTATCTGGTAACCACATCTACAGATCCCCCCTCCCCATCAAATGCCAATTAAAATTCCTAATTCATCCACAATGTCTGCAATGAGTCCCAGAGAAAGTGATTGTATTATGAATTAGGCATAAAGTGTTGGGCAAAATACACTGCCATGAAAAAAATAGAAACGAAGAAATCCAATTAATGAAACAAGCAGTATGTTAGGTAAGATGTATATCATATGTATGTAGCGATCCCAAAAAAGAGTAGATTTATTGATGTTTGTTAATTAGAAGAGGCAAGAAAGATAATCCTTTAAAGAAAATAAAATAATAAAAAAACCTCATCCAATGATGTATTCTACTGACTTCTTTTGATAAGGATCTATTAACAAAGACCTGATGTTGCTAGGAGCAGCGAATCAGTCCTGAATACAGAGAACTCATTTGTAAAACCATTACTAAAGATGAATCCCTGATCTCAATTAACTACCAACTCAAGTCAGATCAAGCTAATACGATTCATTAGAACATAACAAGAGTAAATAGCTTTGCCACCAGAACAAATTTATTTCAGAAGCATTGCAAGCCTTACTTAAAATGTCAGTTAGATTATAAATGCACATCATGCAAGTTAATGAAAATATTAATATCTGGGACATCTGTGTTTTTGGATATACTTCTTTATGTTTTCAGAAAGGAAGGAAGGGAGGAAGGAAGGAAGGAAGGAAGGAAGGAAGGAAGGAAGGAAGGAAGGATTTTTTAAACTTTACTTTGAAGTAACAAAACTTGTGTTTAATTAATTAATTAATTGGACAGTTAATTGTCCAACTGCAGCAGCCCCACCATTCCACCAAAGATATAATCAGTGCAGTAGCTGGCATAATATGCAGAGAAAATCGACTGTAACCTGATTCCATTCCATTCAAAAGTTATTTGATTGATTCAAATTTATTCAAAATGAATTTTAAAAATTCATTAGCCAAAGCAGTTTGAAGTGTGAAATTGAATCAGATGTCTCTAAAGCAGTTTGGAAACAGTTGGGCACAATTCAGAAGCCTTGTAAATGTTTATGAAATCTTTGATATTATCAAAAAGAAGATGCCCATCCTCCTTGATCTTGATTTAAATTTCTGACCTGATTAAAAATATTCAATTTAAATTTGGACTTTGGCATCTTAGAAGATTAAATGACCTGTGCATGCATGTACATCTTTTTATCCAGTCATGCATGCATATACATCTTTTTATCCAATCATGAAGCCCCTTACTATTTATAGTTTGCCATTTGTCTCAGACTGCAAAAAGTGAAGACTTTGTCTAACATGTGGCATCTTATAAATATGAGTTGCATGCAGACTTGGTAGGTCACAATTTCAGCGAGAAGTTCTAACCTTTGATGTGCTGCACTGATTTTACTCTTCATGAATCTCTACATTTTATTCATGTTTGTTGCACTACAGGTTTCCTCAATTTTATTTGTGCGAAAGCACAACAAATGCAATTTTGAGACAGGAATAATTCCCCCTCCCCATTTCAGTCCCAATTAGAGGCAAAGAGTGGGAGGCATTTAGCAATGGAATGGAGAAATTGAATTGTCTAAAAGATTTATGCGGCCTCTTTGTCTTTTGACCCCCTTCCAACCCTATGAATATAAAACAAGGAATATTTGTTACTATTGGTTTATGGCAGTCATTTTTCAATAATACAATTTAAGAGGGATTATGGAATAAATACAGTCACTGCAAGTCAACTACAAAGAAACAGAGGAAGAAGACAGATGGGGTCTTTGGTGCTCTCTGAGCTTGGTTGAATCAAAAGTGGTTTTCATTTTGAAAAGGCAACCGGACTGATTTTTTGGAAAAAAAAAAAAAACCAGTCTAGTTGCCTTTTCAAAATAAAAACCACTTTTGATACAACTATGACTTAGCTAACTGAGAATCTTCACAGACATCTGAGTTTGGTTGTTTTCTTGGAGATGTTTCATTACCCATCTTGTGATGTCATCAGTGCTAGAAGCTAAAAGCATTGATTATGTTCAGTGGTGGAATTCAGTTTGCACCAGTTCGGCAGAACCAGTAGCTAATTTTTTGTTGCCCAGGCCCAGAATGGACTTCCGGAAGCAGCATCCACAGAGAGAACTGGTTGTTCACATATTTGAATCCAACCACTGATTATGTTATTTACTTGGGCAATGAAACGTCTGCAAACAAGGATCCTATAGGTTAACCCCACACTACAAATATTCTTTTCTACTGAGAAGATAGATGTTACCTTTATAGATGTTATCATTAATGACCACCTTTCTTATTTTTATATCCAATTTCCATGATCCTGAATTCATTTTCTCTCTTTCGCGTTTCAAGCTGAAACTTTTCAATGGAGAATTTGCCACTTACTCTTAATTAAGGAGGGTAGTAGTTGAATTTATGAAAAAAAAGTTGAATTTCTTTGATAGGAAAAGAAGCATTGCTTTTGATGAATGGGAGGAAGAGCAGTCATGCCTAGCCAATTACAATGTTTACTATGCATTACATTTATTGTGAGATCCAGTTTGGTATAAAGGTTAAGGCAGGGGTAGGCAACCTTGGCTCTTTTATGACACATCGACTTCAACTCCCAGAATTCCTGAGCCACGACTCATAAAAGAGCCAAGGTTGACTACCCCTGGGTTAAGGCATCAGGCTAGAAACCAGGAGAGTGAGAGTTCTAGTCCTGCTTTAGGTACAAATCCACATAAATAAGCCTGGGCCATAGGAAGGAAACAATGGCAAACCACTTTTAGAAAATCTTGCCAAGAAAATTGCAGGGACTTGTCCTGGCAGTCTCCTAGAATTGTTCAACCAAAAATAATAATAATGTGCAGTGATGACTATAAAGAATATATGGTTATGTCTATTTTTGAAGTCTTATTTTTAAGGAGAATTATGCTATTTCCAACAAAGAAATTGTTGAATCACACTAGATACATGAAAAAAATTCTACTGAGAATCCTGGTAGAAATGATTTTTGAGTACTTCACTACATAACGATCAAGGGCAACTTAAACAATAGCCGCAAGCAAAATCCAAATAGTGTTTAAAACAACCTCTCAAAATTATTTTATAATTTTGGATAGATTGAATTTATCTTCTTCATCATGCAAGGTAGCCCAAAAGTTCTTTTGATTTCTGTTCTTTCAACTTCTAGAAACAACTTGGCACTCACAGGAACATGAGGTTTCCCCCAACCTTTTCCCTCTTTTTTAGCACTTCCTGTATAGTGATCATGTGATCATCGTGGAACTATGATACATTTCCTACTTCTCAAAAGGCCCAGATTCAACATTTCCCCCCTTGCTCAGATTGTTAAGAAAAATCTGGAATGAAAAAAAAAATTACCAATAGCAAGCAGTTAAAGGGAGTGGTTTTTAATCTCATCTGCACATCCTGAAAGGAAAAAAATATATGCTGAATGGCCTAAAATATCAGGATACATTTGGAGGTCATGAAAAGAAAGAAAGAAAAATTAAAGAGAGAATGTGGCTATCAAAGGATGCCTGAAAGGTATAAAAATAGGCATCTTTTGAATATTTGAAGGAATAACATTTCACAGTCGGATTATTAAAAAGAAAACTAGCTCTCAGAAGGTTACAAACTGTGTTTTGTGGCATAAGCATCAGGAGCTTTTCTGATATGTTGGGATGATCTCATTCTTTGAGGAAGGATCTAAAATCAAGCTGGTAGAATAAATTAAAAGTGCCTATAAAAAAGAATTTGACTTTGTTCTTCTTTCCTTTCTTATATAGAAGGCTTCTTGGTGCTCTCTGAGCTTGGTTGCTTTCTTGCAGACATTTCATTGTCCAAACTAGGTAGCATCAAGTGATGTTACCTAGTTTGGATAATGAAACACCTGCAAGAAAACAACCAAGCTCAGAGAGTGCCAAGGACTCCACATTTCAAAATTTCTCCTTTATTGGTATCTTATATAGAAAGTTAGTTTATAATGAAGTAGGTACTAAAGTGTTATCAGCAGTGTTTTCTTTTGATATAATAGACAATTTTGTAAGTAGTGTATGTGTTTTCTTAAAGAATATCTAATGAGTTTTCTAGGCTGAGATGTACAGAGAAGTCCTTCAATGCCTGACCTTCCTTTTCTCCTCTTCTATTGTTTTCCACATAAAGTTAGCAGACACTATATTCTGCTTCCAATAGAAGAGAACATCTGTAGTGCAGGATTTAATCCTTGGTGCTCTCTGAACTTGGTTGTTTGCACTGATGCTATTATCTAGTCCAGCAAGGAAATGTCTTCTAGCAAACAACCAAGGACTCCACTATAGCCTGCATTACATGATCTCTCTTTTGGCTGACTTCCAAGGTGTCTTCAGTTTGTTTACCCATATAAGATTTCCTACTTTTCTTTCCTTCATTGATCTGTTCATGGTATCTGTTATTGGATTTGTTACAATGCTTTGTATTATTCTTTCATAAAGTATGCTGGGATATTCTGGGAGAAAGATGGCATAGAAATAAATAAAATAAAATCATGCTTTTTTAATAAAAGTGTTTAACCTAACAGTGTCATGAATCTGTAGGAAATGTATGGTACAGCATATAGCAGTGGTGGCGAACCTTTTAGAGACCAAGTGCCCAAAAACTGGCCCCGCCCCCACTCCACCCCCTGCCCTGCTCCTGCTCTGCCCCCACACTGTCCCCACCCAGCCTGCCCGCAGGGCCACTCACCGCCTCCAGGGCCCACCAGAGATCGCCCAGGCATCCCAGCAGCGCCATGGCGGCCACACCCTCTGCCTGCACCCCGCAGCATCAACTGTGCGCGATGGGGCGTGAGGGCAGAGTCTTGTCTACTGCCTGCCTGCCATGTCCTTGGCTGCGCTGCTCCACCTGGGCCATGTTCAGGGGCAACTCTCCTCCAGGTGGGCTGCTGGTGAGGAGGGGGTCATGGGGGGAGGTGAGGCTGGGCCAATGGCACGTGTGCCCACAGAGAGGGCTCCAAGTGCTGCCTCTGGCATGCGTGCCATAGGTTCGCCACCACTGGCATATAGTCACAGCACAAGCAATACAATCCAGATTTGAACTGATAGCAGTTGAACACTTACAGTACATTTGTTCCTATTCTTCTGAAGACCAGTATATGCCAGATGCATTTTTAAGCATTTAGAAAAGTATTCAGATTTAGTGACTCATTAAATACTCAGCTGTAAACCTTAATTCAGTTTACACCATGCAGAGAAAAGAGCTTTACTGGCTGACTAAAAGAAAGACACAGTAAGGGAGCAGGGATATACCTGTATTAAGCTTTCAAGTCTTTGCTTGAGCTGAAATTTTAGGGAGGCCACCAAGATTCATAATTTAATATGAAATGTTTGTTATACAAGCACAGTTTGATCTCAGAGTTTTTCCACAGATATTAGATATTGTATTTTGGATTTTAAGTCTTATGTAAGATGGAAGACAATAAACTAATCACATTCAGAGGAATGTTCCTAAAATTACAGGAATGCTGAAATTAAAGAAAACAATTTAGACTTTCTCCTTGAAAATGATATGACAGTTGTGTTTTTGTTTTTCTTTCTGGCTGTTTGCCTTGTTTTGCTTATGAAAAGGAAAACAGAGGGTAAATGTTGTGGAGTTTGAATCTGTAAAGGTAATTTGTTCCAGTTGTTTCTTTGCAAATTATTTTGTGGCTCTCTGGATACAAAAAGATTTTTATAGGAACATTCTATTATCCTTATAAATGCTAAATGTTCTCTCACTCTTGCGTCATTTTTAGTTTACAGTGTAAAACAAAAAATAATAATAAATAAAAACCCTTTGGTCCTGTTTGTTGGTTGGTTAACATAAAAATTTGTTGATGTGATTTTCATATTAAAGTACTAAAATTGAGAGGAATGCATTCTGCAAAGTGATAAAGCTTTATATAGCTTCTTGGAAAGAAAACTATACTATAATATATTCCAGAAGCTAATGATTTATGAAGCCTAAAATTTGCAGCCCACCTGTTTCTCCAAACAAAATTTAAATGTATAAATGTCTGGTAACAGAGAAATGCTGATTGTTTACCCAGAATAAATGCAATGAAAAAATAATTGATGGATGATTTAAAAATGTCACCTTGTTGCTGGCATTTTACTGGCTGGGCTGACTTCCCTTGATCCTTCCTGTCATACCTTACACAGGCCGGATGCGTCATGTCAAAACCACGCTCACCCCATTATCCACAATGGGGGAAAAGTTGTGATATGTTGTGCAACATCACGTGATGTCACGAGTTTCACATGTCTGCCTTAGGCCATTAATTATAGCTGTTTTGTGAGAATGAAGCATTTACTCAGGATGAAAATAGTGTCCTTTGGGGTATTTCTGCAAATTCAGGAATGATTCCAATGAGGTTTTAAAGCTCATGGCCAGAAGAATCTCCAGCAAGTGATTTCTTTTTCCCAAGAGATTTTATTAAAGCTTATTGTAAGATAAAATACAAATACAGGTAGTCCTAAATTTTCAAGAATTCATTTAGTGACTGTTCAGAGTTACAATGGCTTTGAAAAAAACTGACTTATAACCATTTTTCACACTTACGACCACTGTCACATCCCCATGATTCGTGATCAAAAGTGAGACACTTGGTACCTGGTTCATATTTATGAGGGTTGTTGTGTCCCAGGGTCAAAGTGATCCCCCTTTGCAACCTTCTGACAAGCAAAGTCAAAGGGGAAACCAGATTCACTTAATAACCGTGTTACCAAATTAACAACTGCAGTGATTCACTTAACAACTGTAGAAAGAAAGGACATAAAATGGGGCAAAGCTCACTCAATAAATATCTCAATTTTGGGCTCAATTGTGGTAAGCTGAGCACTACCTGTAGAAACAAAGTTAAGAAAATTAAAAAAGGAAGAAGAGGGTGAAGAAAGGAAAAAGAAAGAAAGAAAGAAAGAAAGAAAGAAAGAAAGAAAGAAAGAAAGAAAGAAAGAAAGAAAGAAAGAAAGAAAGAAAGAAAGAAAGAAAGAAAGTGACTTCTGACTTTTTTCAGTGCAGTAAAATAGTGGAGAACCTCAACCTTTTGCTTCAGGTTTCTAAATGATTTCCAGCTATTTATATAAAGTCATTCTAATTGTCATAATCTAAAATCTAAATTTCAATTTTTTTTCGGTTTCAAGTACAAAATCCAGAAGTGTTTTCCAAAAAGAAACAAAATTCATCAGATTCTTTTCTTTAATTAAAACAATCAATTTTGTCATCTCTGCTAACTTCATCATCTACAGCAGGGATGTCAAACTGCCGGCCCTTGGGCCGGATGCATCACCAGGAAACCACACCCACCCCTTTGGAGAAAAATATCCGATACATTGCACGATGTCACGTGATGTCGCGAATTTGACATGTCTGATCTATAGCATCTAGTTTCTATTAGGAGTTGGTGTGTCTTTCCATCTTTGTGCATATGAGATTCCCATCACTGTTAATATGTATAATAGCAAAGTTCTAATATAACCTCCAATAAGTATAAATTATACCATAGTTTTTGATTTTGGTTTCTTCTTTTAGAAAGTCTGGCCCACCAGAGTATCTCTCAAAAAGCCCATTGAGCTCTGCTTGTTAAAAATATTTGGATTGTGAGCTATCTTTGTTGACAACCAGTTTTGATTGGTAGATCTGTCTCTATATTGCTAGTTTCTGCACATGGGTAGAAACAGCTGTTATAAACCAAACTTTAAGGAGTTACTCTGCCACTTAAATAGTCCAATAAACCTTGATCATACTCTTTGATGACAAAATGTTGCTTGATGTGGAAGAAGAAAATCTGAAGTCAGGAAAGGAAAATTAGTTCCTAGAAAGGAGCATGGTTAATTAACTAAAATTCTGCACCATAGTACCACATTTTGGTTGCATATCACTCTTGCTATTTATAATAGTACAGACTTCTGAACTCATAAATAACACTTGTATACACATTAGTTTCTTTTCTGGTGTAGCGCAACAGACTGTGGTAAAGATTTCTGAACTAAGTATATGGATCTCTTTGAAGCACTAGAGAGTGCTATATACATTGCAAGTTTAATTTGGGTCCCAGGAAGATCCCTTCCAGCTAATGATTCTGTGGTGAACATTAAGAGTTTTATAACAATCTTGACACTTGAAAATGGCTATGAGATGTTTTATGAAGCATGACACAATGAAGCTCAGGAGCTTTTATACTCAGTCACTTGTCACACATTTCATTGATTTGTGTCATGATGCAAGAAGATTTTAATTCTTTCTCAAGGCCTGCCTTTTCTAGAACTTGAAACCATACTTAAGTCAAGCCAAACAAATAAATGGTCTTAGGATTGAAATTAATTTGCAGGTTTAAACAAGTTGCATCAATAATAGAGAAGAAAATAATCAATAATAAAGAAAAATACACCAATAATCTTTTGAACAATTATGCAAGAAGCACTTTAAAAGATTTCTGCAAGAACAGCAAGAATTGAGTTTTGACTGCTAAGGATTTGGTGTGATTTTTCTTAATATATTGTGTCAAGGTGGTCATTTCTGTGGCTTCAGTCATACTTTACAATAAGCCAGATTTATTTTAATTATAGTTTGTAGCACAAGCCCTAGTTGTTAATTCTATCCTTAAATCTATAAGGGCAAACAGCTCTATTTCTTTCCTACTGAAAGTATAAGTTTATTTTTATGTTATGCCCATTGTAAGAATGGATAGTTTCAGCCAATTGCTGAGACAGATGCATTCCAAAGTCTAAATTGTTATATACCATACTTTAAATAAAGGGCATCAAACTCATTTTCATGAAAGGTTAAGGCTCATATTAGAAGGCAATCATGTAAACATAATCTACATTTTTACCGTTAAGTCAAGGGAAGGCTCTACCATGAAGTCATCATAAGGTAATTGATGAAGAGAACTTTACACAATGTAAGAAATGACAATATTAATTTAACCAAAGAGGACATCTGGGGGTGTATGTGTTTGTTTGTGTTCAAAGTTGCTTCAGATTAAGACAAAACAAAAGAATGAATTTCTCATTCAGTTTAAGGACAAGGAGGATAAATGAAGAAGCACAGAAGAACATAAAATAAGCAAAATGTAATAAATAATGAACTGGACATTGTTTGTTTACATTGGTACCTCAGTACTTGACTGCTTCAAACTTGTTGCATTTTGATGTGAAAATGTTGTCCTGTTACTTGTTGTTTGCTTGGTACTTTACCTGCTATGACAGGAAGAGGGGAATGGCTGTGGAGAAACTGTGGAGGAACTTGGCCTTGCAGGGAAGGTTGCTGCAAAGGAAGCAGGAGATGGCTACAGAGGGCAGACAGGAAATTGGCCATGCTGGGAAGGCTGCTGACATAGGAAAAGGATAGACAGGAAGCCAAAATAGAAAGCCATGTGGTCATTCATGTGGTTTGGTACTCATCATTTTTAGTACTTGTCATGTCTCCCAGAATCAATTAATGATGAGTACTGTACTGTATCTCAAGGAAGTAGTAACTAACAAACAAACAAAAAATAGCCAGATAGAGAAGACTGGACTAAGACAATATTTCTCAATCTCAGCAGATTTAACATGTATGGACTCAGCTCCCAGAAATCCCTAGCCAGCATGTCCCTAGTCTATACATCTTAAAGTTGCTGAGGTTAAAAAACATTGGACTAAGAATTCCATTAAGGATTAAACATGCTGTACACAGGGGTCTTCAAACTTGGCCCTTTTATGACTTGTGAACTTCAAGAACTCCTCAGCCAGAGTGCCTGGCTGAGGAATTCTGGGAGTTGAAGTCCACAAGTCATAAAAGGGCCAAGTTTAAAGACCCCTGCTATACAGCAAGCTATAGGGCAAAGGCATCTGTAGAAAGAGTAAAAAAAAGTCAATATGGTGGCTCTATCTTGCCTTTATTTCACATGCAACATATGTCAAAAGAATGAGTGACACTCTGAATGAATGGCCACAACCTCCTTTTTTTTTTATCTGTTGATCCTAAAAATTCCCCTAATATAGCAGTAGTTGCAATTCTGTTTGTAAGTGATAAAATAGTACATTCATCAAAGAGCTATAGCAGACAAACTCTTCTGCAATTAAAATGTAAGTTTGTAAAATGTGCCATCATTCTGCTATTTTTCCTTCTTTCCAATCCCTGAAAAGGGTGAGGGATATATGAAAATTGCAGGAGATGTTGTTCATATGCCTTCAGAAGAATCAAGAGCCCAGTCCATGACATATTTACAACTGCAAAAACAAACTACACTATGAAGCCACCTACCATTTCTGTTCCATGAAATTCCCATGGATTTCATCTCCAGGTATTCTTTACAAGCTTAATATCCCAGAAATTTCCCAAAATAATCAGAAGACTCTAAATAAAACCTCTATCTTTCATATTGTTTCATCTCTCCTAATATGATGTGAAAAGTGCTAATGTAATTACAGTTGTCTATTATATCAGGGGGATCAAAAATGTTAGTATCAAATCCTGTGATACGGAGATAATATTATTAAGAGAGTTTCTCATTGCAATGAAAGCTTGCTAATATATTACAAAGCTGTTTTCCCCTTCCTCTTTCCCTACTGCTCTATCACTATTAGCTCTTTAAAGCAATTTATACCTTCCTACATAAAGAGACAATTAAAATCTATTCTCTGTAGTGTGTATACTCCAAGGTTTTTCTGCTGTTTTTGTTAGTTTGATATTTACTTTGAATTATCACACAGCTGCATGAGACAGCATTCTTTGCTTCTTTCCTAAAAAGCAAGATTCATGAAGTTTTTTGCTAATCAGTAAAGCAGGGCTACCAAATCTGGGTTGCAAAACTGCAGATAACCAATAGAAGACAAAGATATTGGAAATTCTTTGCTGCTCCAGATTGTTGCAGCCCACATCTACCAGCTGTACAATAGAGAGCAGTTAATATATTCTCTCTCTATATATATCATATCATATCATATCATATCATATCATATCATATCATAAAATTAAAATAGTTTTGCAGTGATAGCAATAACACTTAGACTTGTATATTGTTCCATAGTGCTTTAGAATAGAATAGAGCTGGAATGGACCTTGGAAGTGTTACCTCTACCATCTCAGACAATTGACTGTCCAGCCTCTTCTTAAAAATCTCCAGTGATGGAGCACCCACGATTTCTGAGGCAAGCTGTTCCACTGGTTAATTGTCCTCACTGTCAGAAAGTTTCTCCTTAATTCTAGGTTGCTTCTCTCGTTGATCAGTTTCCAACCATTGTTTCTTGTCCTGCCCTCTGGTGCTTTGCTGAATAACGTGACCCCCTCTTCTTGGTGGCAGTCCCTCAAATACTGGAATACTACTATCATGTCTCCACTTTCAAACTGTCTAAAGGGATACTTTTTGTACAATGCATTGAAGTAGTCGACTAGAAAGAGTATTGGAACAATTGATAATCATAGCTAAATTTTGCTGTCATAGATTAATATAAAAGTATTATAAGAATTGCAATCTTATTTCTAACACATACTTTATCTCCTTTTTCCTTCTTTCTCTACATGTATAGTATGTGTGTGGTTTTCATTTCTAGCAAGGGGGAAAAATTCCCTTTAAACCAGAAACTGGCATCACTCTCTGAATGCATTTGCAGGAGATGTTGGAACATATGATCCTCTAGATATGCTTGCCAACTCATTGTGATTGCACATACGTGCTGTACTGATAGTAAGGTGGCAATAATCTTATTTCTGGGAAGAGAGAGAGATGATGAAGTGTCGACACACAGCAAGTCTGTCAACTTTGAGATTATATGCAATGAATATAAAAAAGGTAGCACTCAGTGTTATAAGAAGGGTGAAGGAAAATTAGGAATACTTTGTTGAATTAAACTGAGAACATGTTGTCTCAAAGAAACTACTGTAGTTTGCTTTCCTTTCCTTGCTAAGAAGTTAGACCAGCACTTAAAATATTTTTCATCCCCAAAGCCAAACTCCCAGCTGAATTACTAAGAATCTACAATTCCTGATGCATTATTTTTAAAAAAAAATAGAGCTAAGGGAGGGGCAACTGGTTCAAAAACGAGTCACCAAAGTTTCTTCCAATGCTCTTAATCCTTTGGATACTGACATCCTTATCTTGATGTCATCTGTATTCATTATTTTATCTCTATTTCTAATGATAGGGAGATATCTGTTCTGTAGGCTTCTTTTTCATGATAGCTTGCATTTCTTCTTTTGTCCAAGCACAGCAACATTCTAAAAGCTACATAAAAGATAAATAGGTAAGAGATGGAAACCTCTTTTCCCTGGCCTTCCAATGCTGGGAGACTTTTTGCTTCCTGTTTCCAACAGTTATTTCACAAAAGGAACTGAAAAAACAACAGCAGCAGCTTCCAGTACCTGTTTAAGGGAATTGGATATTTTTTAGGAAGAGGAATTAACTGAAAAAAATCTATTCCCCAGTTGAGAATAACTACTACTTTATAAAGGGTTGGAAACCCTTTATGGACTATTTGCTGGATAAAAAAAATGAACTGGTGATTTCCAGATTTATCAAGTAATGTGGGTTAAATATGTCGAGAAGGGAAACATGTAATTTAGAAGGGAGAAAATTGTTTCAAGAATGGCTATAAATATTGTAAAGAAGATTGGAAATTGCTTCTTCCGATGCAAGTATTCCAATCCAGGTATATATCTTCCAAGTATTTATTTTGTTTTGTTCTTTTTTGTTTTCTATTCACTTTTTATTGTTTTCAACACCTTTTCAATCACATTTTTACGAGGAGGAATTAACTGAGAAATTCTGCCCCGATGGTCCTTATGATGATGTCACTAGTTATGATGTCACAACTAGGGAATAGTTTACAAAATAGCTGCAATATTGGCCACAGCAGACTATCTATCTCAGGGGTGTCAAACTGCTGGCCCATGGGCCAGTTTCATCATACTGAAGCTGCACCACCCCATTGCCGGCAATGCAAAAAGAGTTGTGATACGTCGCAACACGTCACGTGACGTGGCGAGTTTGACACCTGTAATCTATCTGATCAAAATCAAACTGAGTACTACCACCTCCTATAGCCTTTCCCCAAGTGGTCTCAAACCCTTTCCTTTTGCGGAAAAACCATACTTCTAAAATGAAATATTGGCCTTCAGCCAACTGTTTTATTTTCTAAGAATGCTTTGGAAAGTTATATTGGCTCTAAAAAAAAATTCTGATGTCTAAAGAGATGCTAGAGGCTAACATTTTGCTCTTCAGCACAGTAAACTTCCCAAGGAGTTTTGAAGCCCTAAGGGATGTTTCTCAACTGCTTACATGAGCAATTCCAAGTGGTTATGGGAGATGTGAAAGATATTAACTGTTCAACAATGAAAAAGCAAAACAAAAATAAAATAAAGTCAATAATAAATCTCTCATTCTACTGAAACTATAGAAAATGCTAAGTATACTATGATGAGCGGACTTCTTCCAAGGCATTAGCTAGCACCTTCTGACTTCAGCATAATAGTTATTAGTATTGGTATATTTGGCTTTCAGTATGTACTTTATTTTGGAAATGGAAGTAATGAGCTAATTCTCAAGCACACAAAAATGACTCAGGTAGACTTTCAACAACCTGTATGGGAGCTCAAATGAGCAAGATTCTGCCAAAAGCATATTGACTTCCTGTAACCAAACTTTGATTCCACCAGAGGAGTTCTAAGTTAACCTATTCAATAGCAATTTTCTCAGATTTCTTCCGCAATTAAAACTTTTTAAAAGAGAAGACAAAAATAAATGCAAACTAATATAAAGTAAGGGGGAAAAAACAAAGCAAATAGAAAGCAAAAAGTTCAAGAAAAGAAAAAATAGAAAAAAAAGATACAAAGAAGTGATTTTTGATCATCTTCACATAAGTTATAACTACAATTAAATTGTAACCTCCTTTTCTAAAGCTACATCTTTCTATAAACTGTCCTATTTAATATTCAAAACTGTAAATCACTTTTTTTTCATTTTTACACAGAAGTCTGTCAGAGTTTTATAACTCTGAGGTTTTTTTTTAACTCATGTGAAAAGTCTTTAAGACATTAACTCTGCCTCAGGCTTTTTTCCAGAATATTTAAGATGATCCCACTCTAGGAAGCTGCATGTAATTAAATCAACTACCTGGTTAATCTTTATTTCTTTGTTATTCCTATTACATTTCTAATGTAACATTCATAAGTTCTTTCATATCTGTGTCTTTCTTAGATTATGTCTTGCCTAGGCCTTTCTTACTTCTTTTTTTAAAGCCTTTCTACCTCTTTTTTTCCCCTCAACATACTTTTTTTACAACTTTCTAGGTGCTGTCAATCTGGTTGTCCCTCTTTGCCATTCTCAAATGTGTATTAGTTGGTCATCTCCTACCAGAAGTGCCCACAGAACTGGAGGCTTTTGTCAAAAGAGATGTGAGCAGTGTTGCATTGTTGTCATACATGCTTTGTCCTTTTCATAGGTGTTTTTGATGTCATAACATTTGAACAAATGAATAGAACTTGAGACATCATGCTTTAATATTGCTTTCATAGGTGGCAACCTGGTTCTCACAACATATATGAATCCTCACCTATCGTGGATGATTTTGTCTTCTATTGGTTGTCTTGCCTTGATTTCTCAACTATCCCCATCCCCTCAAACTTTAAGTTTTATAATGAACCCTCTGGGGCAAGTGTTTCTTATAAGACTTTATCCATTAGTAGGAGTATTTCTACTTTGCATTTTTAGAATTGATAATTTCAGTAATTCAGTTTGCCCCCTAGATTTTATTTTATTAGTTATTTCTTCATACTGGAATTGTAATCTATAGCATAAGATATTTTTTTCTATAAAATGAAGAAGCATAACATTTGTCACCTTTTATATGTTATGGTTTTTTTAATAGAAATAAACAATTGATAAATATGCAATAATTTTAAAAGAAGCAGGTTATTTGCAGATAAACATTAAAATAATACCAGATACACAACAAAATGTACAACTGATTGTAGAAAAGGAACTGGGAACATTATTTATTTATTTATTTTCCATGTTGCCTATCTGTGAAAAGACCTTTTCAGAAACTCTTCTCCTACCCCCAAACATTGTATAAAATTTCACTATTAACTCCAGGAGCTCTGTGTTTACAGAAATATCTTGGTGTGTTTTCATCCTTCTGATTAAGCACATGAATGCTAGACTCTATGATTCATTGGAGACTTTTTTTTTCTACATTCAATTTATTTTCAATTTACTCAGCTTAGGCACTGCCTGACTCCATACTGACTTTGGACAGTATACAATAAGACCAAACAAAATAGAAAAGGCAATATAATAATATTATAAAGAGAAAAGTAATAAAGAACTTTTTTATCACAAAGCTAAGAGAGCTTCACAGGGCAATTGTTATACATTAAGAGATCAGCTTCAACCCACAGTTGTGAGAATGAAATTTCTTACTAATAAAATTCAAAACTTTTCTGATATTTCTCCAATCAATTGTTGAATTGTTCTTGAGAAGTAATGCAACAACTTCAAAGTAGATTTAACTGCAGAACCCAGCAGACACTGTGTAAGATCCTGGTGTAGTCGTTCAAAGCCTGACATCTTTTTTGTGTCATTTATATGTCTCCCTACTTCTGGACATTCAGCGACTCATTTGGCTTTCCATTGTGTATCGCTGTTAAAGTTGTTGGGCAAATGGGGGCTTCCTGGATTTGAGTCTTCCAGCTGATAAATGAGGAAAGTCAGCTGATACCAGTAGGATAAAACATAAGTTATGGCATGACAAAGTAATCTCCTTCTTTACATATTTTCATGTAATTTCATGATTCATGTATGAAAGAATGATGAGTACCTTAGGACATTTAAACAGTTTTTGTCATTTTGGCATAATCTTGTTTAGGGATGAACTTCTAAAGTGGCAATTTTGACATTTAGCTTTACTGTTTTCCTCAGACCATTTTTTAACAAGAGTTTTAATTGGAATATATCAATATACTGAAAATATACTAAAGCATACAAAACGGTTAACAAATTGTTCATTTTTCTCCATTTCATTTTAAAGCCTTTGTTATGTCTAATTGCTGATGTTTTTATCTATTTTACTTTATTTCTTCAATTTCTACGGCCACCCATCTCAGTCAATGTCTTTCGAGTGACATACAATTCAAGAAAGTATACATTTCAGTAAATAAGAACAGTAAAAACGCTAAAAACATCCAAATTAAATATACATAGGTGCAAGATACTTGGACAGTTAACAATATACCCAAGTAACGGAGATGTTGTTTTACAGAAAAAGAAAACCTGAAGCTGCAAAGATAGAATTACAGCGGGAAATAAAAAAGCATGAATGTAGGAAAGCTCAACACAGTGAGAGATGAAACAAAATCACTACACATTGACATCTTAGGCATCAATGAATTGTGATGGGTTGGGATTGGTCACCTTCAATGAGAAGATCCCACCATTTATTACTCAGGACATGAAAAACAAAGAAGAAATGAAGTTGCTTTTATATTTAAGAGCAATTTATATATAATAACCCTTGTGGTGCAGTAGTTAGAATGCAGTACTGCAGGCTACTTCTGCTGACTGCCGGCTGCCAGCAGTTTAATAGTTTGAGTCTCTCCGGCTCAAGGTTGACTCAGCTTTCCAACCTTCTGAGGATGGTCAAATGAGGACCCAGATTGTTGGGGGCTTTATGCTGACTCTGTAAACTGCTTAGAGAGACTGTAAAGCATTGTGAAGCAGTATATAAGCCTAAGTGCTATTGCTATTTAGGAAGAGTACAGCAAAAACAGTATTTGATAGCAATCCAATCGGAGATCAAATAATATTGTGGACAACCCTTAATACGACGATTATTCAAGTTCATGCTACAACTACTGGTCCAGAAGAGGAAGTTGATGACTTCTATGATCAAACTTTTCCACATTACCATTCTTTTCAGAAAGCAGAATTATTCTACTGCAAATGGTTCTATGTGAGTAACTATTATTAAACTGCACACGGAAGGCTGGTGTCAGACACTAGCTTCTGAAGAAGCATTCATTAAAGTCTTTCTTCAGATATCTTGCTTCCTTAAGCGATAATCAGGAATGCATCAATAAAGTGACGTACTTGTGCATCTGTTTCTATTTATTGATTTTTTGTTTACATGGCTATGCTCTACTAACGGCCAAACCAGAAACCAAAGAATGTCACTGCATTACCCCAGCAGGATCATACTGCTGGCTTTACAATGTATATTGATTGAAATGGCAAGATTTCCCATGTTGGCTTTCTGAAGATGTAATTTAATTGGTTGTACACATGACTGCTGCCAACATAAAAAGGTTTGCAACAGGAATTCTATTTAACTGACACAATTTGAATATTAAAGAACTGTTTTAGTGATGTTGGGCTTAAGCTGATGCCCCAAATTGGAAAATACATAAGTTTACAAACAACAGGCAGGTAGGCAGATCTTTATATTGCATTAAAATAATTCATAATTCAATTCTGTTGCAGAATTACAATGTCTATGGAGCATGAGTAGTCCAGAATATCCAGTTATTTTTAGGCATCTTATAGAAGGCACTTTAGAAAAGATGGCAGATTTTTATGATTGACAACACCAACTCTACTAAATGTCTACTAGGTTATATCACATCCAGAGTGTAGGGAACATGCCCAATGCTTCCTAGGCCAGTGCATTCTGGACCAGCTGTAATTTCCAAGTGGTCTTCAAGAGTAGTGCCATGTAGAGTGCAATTGTAATTGTCCAACCATGAGGTGATTAGGACAGGGGTCCCCAACTCCCAGGGTATAGACTGGTACTGGGCCATACCCCACTTGGAACTGGGCTGCACAAGCGGTGGGCGTGCAAGCACATGCACAGTTCCATTTGCGCGAGCAGCGGGCATGCCTGCCGCTCACACAAATGGAGCTTCACAAATGTCTGCTAGTGCCCATTATGCATGCAAATGGAGCTGCACACGCATGCACATGTACCTGCTGCTAACACAGAACCATTTCCTATCTTACCCCCGCGCTGGTCCACAAAGCCAAAAAGATTGGGGACCACTGGATTAGGACATGAATATCCATTTTGTATGTCAGTTACACCTGTTCCTAAATGAAGAGCCCTTCCAGGTGATGACTTGTGTCCTGATCATGATCGTATATCTAAGCTTCATTTTGATCATAGAACTAATCCTCATCTTATGACTGGTCGCTTAGAAACCATTCAAAGTAATGACAGACCCTTCCCTTCAAACCTACTGACAATCTGGTCTCTAAGATCTTATTTCCAGCCCACCCCCACAGTCACATGATTTCATTTTGGGTGCTTGGCAGCTGGTGCACATTTAGGGCCATCTGTACCATCCCATGAGGTCATGTGAGAAACCAGCATTTACATCCAGCTTCCAGCAAAAAAAATCCATTATGAACAATGGATTTGTTTAATGACCATGGTATTTGCTTAACAACTGCTGCAAGAAAGGTCATACAATTGGGTCAATTATGTGATGACCTGCTTTACAACCATTCTGATTTATGAGCATAATCACCAGGCTCAATTATAGTCATAATTCAAGGACAACTTCTATTTCTTTGGGTTGTCCCAGAACTGCACTCTTTCTTTTTTGTCAGATGCTGACTGGTTCACTGCAGTCACCGATGGATTGGTAGAAATGTTTTTGATTCAACTGAAATAATAGTGATTACTCATTTTTCTTATTTTTTGGTCTAAACTGTCCAGTTTAGCTTCAATTAAACAATTCCAGTATTGTATCATATGACAGATATAATATGGCCCAGGTATTCATTTTTATGGTGTTTCCGCCATTCAGTTTTGTCTTTAGTATTTACTGACTCTATGGATGTATGCTTTACTAATCACATTTTTAAATTGTCCATATCTCATAATGAAACTAAATGCCTGACTGGACATGACCTGAGATGTGTTCCTTGAGAATATTGACTTTTTTTCCAAATCACTGTTTTATTATCAGCACCAGTTACAGACCTTAGAATAAATAAAAAGTTGAGCCTGGGAAAATAAGCCTGTCAATTGGAAATTTTGAGAGGCATTACAGAAAGGAAAACTTTTGGAAATATAAAAATGTGGACATACAAATTTGTTTGGGATGTAGCCATCAAGAGGTCTACTGTGTTCTCTCAGTATCTGGTATACCACTTAAATAATATGCACTCTTTGTGCATATTAGTTAACCATAAACTACATTAGAGGAACCTAATTCTATGAGATAGTATCTGACTTCTTAAATAGATAAATTTGTTTGTAACAGCATGAAGCATATTTGATTTATAGCGTTATAAGAATTTTTTGATTAATTTAATCAGTGCCAATTTGTATGTGTTTTTGTTTGTGTGTGTATAGAGTCTGTGTGTGTTTGTGTGTGTGTATGTTCTGTAGGATACTTCACTATATGCAAAAGTCAAAGAAATTTGATTCCTTTAAATTGATCTATTCACTGTCAAAAGAGAATATCTACTAAATAGAATGTATTTCTTGAAAATAAATTTCTTTTCATAACACCTGCTTCAGTTATAATTGCTCAGGTCAGATTCCAACTCTTAAGATCACTCTTACACAGAGAGAAAATATCTTCAACAAAAACAGCATGTGATAAAGGCAATGTTTTATGCAAAATATATTTTCTAATAATTCATTCATTTCCATGGCCCAATGTGTATCTTTTCTGTATTCCTTTTCTAAAATGTTATACAGTATTATATAGATTTTATTGCAGCAAGAAAGTGTACAATGAAGGAATCTTACTTTGTAGTTTTCTCTAGGCTATGGAGTGCTGTACTACCTTTTATTACATTGCCATGTGATCCAATGTGATACAAGCTTCCCATCTAATTTCATTTTTTTTCTCTCTCCATTTTGATGCAGTATTAATCAGGATAAAATATATCACTTATTGGAAAGACTACTCTGAACAGAGCTGCCTTCTTAATGTATTAATGTGTTTCCTTGAGGTTTGCATGTCCTAACGTATATCACCACATAGCAATTCTTGCAAATAATGTACTAGTTTTGTTGCAGAAGAGGATTTTTTTTAATTTATTTTTTCTTGGGAAAACAAGAAAATAAAAAACCTGGGAACTCAGATTTCGAATGTAGTGCTCATACGAAATGAAGGATTTAGTGTCATCACTTGAAAAGGATGGTCTTTGCTTTTGATGAATAAAATATTGACTTGTAATCAGTGTAGTTTAACAATATGGTTGTCAGACCACAAGATAGACCAAACCCCAAAATCAAATCCACATAGAGATTAGAAATATATATTATTGGTAAGCTATTGCAACATATTTTTTCTAGTCTGATTTTGTCATTCTTTTTATACCCCAATTATCATTCTCTTCTTAATATTACTATTCTCATAACTTTAGGACTTTTTTGTCCTTTTTGCTTACATAAAATGGTGTCTTAGTGTTTGCTTCTTTGCTTTTTTTACACTGGTATTACGACGAACACTTTCTAAAGAGCTTTTTACTTTTATCTATCTAATTTTATCAATTTATTTTATCTGTGCTACACGGTTACTTTATATGAGGGTGATATAGACTGAAGGCCTGAAGGTATGCTTCATATTTTAGCCCTTATCTTATTAAAAATTGAGTCAGAACTCCTAGTACATGAAGATAAAAGATGAGGAAATAGTAATATCAATAACCCACTCCCACCCACCCCCACATAGTGTCAAAAATCTGCCTTTAAATAGCACTTTCAATAAGCTCTGTTTATGGCCAACTGTTAACTTTTACAGCTATTAATAAAGCTGATGAGCTCATATGCTCCCGGTTGCATTATACGTGAGAGCAGAGGTTGGGGCGGACTTTATAACAAGGGCAAGCACCTTCTTGGACAATTAAAGGCTACCTCTGATGCTAATAAATCTACTGGATTTTAGTTCCAAAGAGCCAATAGCTCCAGCAATACATGTTTTCTCCAACTACAAAATATCATGCTTCTGATTGCAGGCAATAAATATAATAGAGGAAAATAGCGTAATATAAGAGCTGTTATCCATTACTTTGTCCAAATGCTACACTGTCCAGTATATTAGTGTGATTTAATGGATTTTGAATGGCTTCCTTCACCTAGCTGTATAAATATGATCCTTAACATTAAGCACTCAGTTCTTCCTATTATGCTTGCAAAAATGGAAGCTTCACTGTGTCCCCATTTGAGCTTTTAAAGAAACTTAATATTTCCTCCTTAGTACAGTAGAGCCTATAGAAAGACCTTCATAAATAGAGGATCAGGAAAGCCAAATTCTCAGCTTCGTAAAGTTGCCTCCCAGTAACTAATAAATTAAGGAATCCAACTCAATTTGTGGGCAGTTTTAGCTAAACAATGCCTCCTGGTGCAGCAGGAAGATGGGCTTTCATTTTCTCTTGCTTCAGAGAATGAAACCATATGCAGATTAAATGAAGTCCAGTGGTGCTTTGTATCTGCTATAACTTCTGTAGGACTCACCTGACATGTTCAAACTTGTCATTCCAAAAGTCTCTTATAAAGTAGTTAACGAGCAATTTCCTAAAGTGATTAGGAAGTGAAGTTTGTGAAACTTAGAGTCCCTTGTGAGTTTAAGATTTTGAGTAAGATAGCTAATCCCATTGACTCCCAACAGTCAAACTTGCAGAAAACTTCTGGCCTGTAATCTCCTCACAGGGACCAGATGTCCAAAGTGCATGTGAGTGATCTCCTATCCTCTCCTCATCTGGAGAGGTCTACTTACCAGTGTCTTGGTCTTTGACTCTGCTTTAGCTGAACTGTCTTCAGTTCACTCTAATACTGTCTTCAGTATAAGCCCTAATTCTGAATCAGGCAAAGGCCTTCTAATTTCTAATATAGTCCTCTCTGCTTCTCCTAGGAATAATACATAATTGTTCCAGACAGCCACAAATAACATCCAGAATTTCTTGCTGGAATCTCAACAAAAGTGTTGAATTTCTCTGACATGGCCCAAGATGAGTTGCTTATACCTAGTCCCTTCATATCTATTACATTCCAGTTGCTCCTTAGTTCATAAATTATTTGTCTCTCAACCATCAAGAGACAAATCCTTATCCCTATTTTGCTATATTGAATATGCCTTTAGCCTACGACCTCCATATATTAAACCACATTCAAGGACTTATGAACCAATTTTTATAGATAGGAAATCTGGGAAGTAAATTTTCTGCTGTTGGTAATACTTCCAATAGCTCCCCTAACCTGAGACCAAGCACAGCATAATGGGTTTGACTTCACTCATCCCTGGAAAATTTCCTTGTCCACCACCCTTGCATAAATATTGCTGACTAGGAAGCAGGGAAAGGATTTTTGCCTTTTTGCTCTTTATTGGCCAGATTTTTTCACATTGAGGGCTATAAATGTCTGTCACCTTAGTCAGCACCTTTAATGGAATGTGGGAATGTGAGTAACCTTGTTTGAGTTAGCTTTAATATCAAGATTGTTTGAGCACCTTGACCTAATTAAGAAGCCTTGTTTTGGGCACTCTATCCAAAGACATTCTTAGGGGCCCAGTACATAGAAAATGGATGACTCAAGGAGACTTGTATTTTAAAAAGTAAAGCCTCCCTTGAGTTGTGTTTGACTCGTGGTAATTACATGGGCATTGGGAACATCCATGCTATTTTCTTGGTAACTGGAATGTGATATGGCATGTATTCTTTTCAGAAACTATTTATTTATTATTGTGGTTTTTAGTATCGCCTGTTCACCGCCCTGAGTCCCGTAAGGGAGATAGGGCGGTATATAAATTTAATAAATTTATGTAATGGTTGGATGCAAAACTGATAGTTAGGTTGTCAGTTGCAGAAATGTCAACAATATATACATTTTTGCATATTTTTCTTTTTATATATTCATTTTTGTGTATCTTTCCTGAATACAGTAAATGCTTCTTAGTCTGTAATTTACCCTAATCCTATTATATCCACCCTGATGATATTCAATAAACTATTTAAGGCCCGGATCTGTTCCCAGGTTTCAGAACAGGGTAAAAGCTACCTCCATCTTGATTCAAAAATAATAGAAATATAAACAATACAATCAGAATACATGAAATATATTTAATAAATAACACAAGAAAGTTACTCTAGTGTTTATTGTATGCATTTATAAAAGTCATTAACTAATTGTAGAGATGTGGTATACCACTGATAAATAAGGTAGCTCAATATGCACAGCTAATGGAATCAAGTCCCAGAAAGGAGATGAAAGTAATGAGTAAAGCATTGCAACAAATAAGCATTTAACCATTAGATGATTATATTCAAGGCTGTGTATGGTGTGTATGTATGTGTGTGTGTAAGTGTGGAGGCGCCTTTGGGTATATTATGGAGATGTTTTATGAAATTCATCACTTTAATTTGGTTAGTTTAATCAAATTTAAAACCAAAACAACTGCATCTGTCTAATCTAATCATCCCAAGAAGTCTGCTGAGAGCTTCTTCTCTCCATGGGAAAATTCACAACACTTGAACAAGATGGTAGACCTTTCTTTGTGGCAGCCTCTTTCTCTTATGGGACAAACGTGCATCCCAATCACAATGCTACTTTCCCATATTTTTCAAAGTTGCTAAAAACTTATTTCATCTACTACTCATCTACGGTTTGGGTACTCAGTGTGCATTTGTATTGGGTCTTTTTCCTGTTTTGTTTGCTTCTTTGTTTCTTTGCTTGCTTGGTTTTTACTTTGTTGTACACTTCCCTAGAGTAATTTGACTAAGGTGGTTAACAAATAAAAGAACATAAATAAAATATTAATACCGCAGTTGAGAAACCAGTTATATATTTACAAGTCAGACTCCAGAAAGGAATCATATTTTTTTTTAATGTATAAGTGCATAAACACACATTAAGGGGAATTCTCAGTAAACATACTGAAAAGCTGATCTAAAAAAGCTGATCTATTTTTCTATCTTTAAAAAAAACATGGATATGAAGATGACAGGCTCAGTATCCTTTAAAATAATTAAAATGAATGAAATAAATGAAGTGGCAAGAGAAGTAAGATTAATTAAGGACAAAAGTCACACTTCTTCCTACATCTTGACACTATATATAAAGGAATTTTTGGGGGGTATGTGACGGACATCTATGCTTTCCTTTTGGGTCAGAAAACTCATCATGAGTTTTAATTAGCTAGAGTTGTTGCTAAAGGGAGCATGAGACAGACTGAGAGAACACACATTTAGCTTTTTAGATGTAAGATGCTAGATAAGTACACCCATTGTAATTACATTTTCCAGTGGGAGCCCCCAAGAAAATAACATAATTATGCCTGTCCTTCTGTCCATCCCTTTTAAATGAGCAAACTATGGCCATAAAATCCTGGAATGTTTTTTTTTTAGTTAGCACTGTTTTTTTCCCCAAAAAAGATATAGCTCAAGGGAGCTAATTATTTCAGTGACACCTTTATCTCAGACTCTCAGTATTTCAACAAACATATTGCGGCTGTGGAGCTAATTGATTTTACAATGCCAAGAATACTCTTCATTGTATTTATTTTCAAAGTATGTGTTTTTATGTTATTATTCCTATTAAGGTTTGGACTAGGTTATTTTGTTGTTATTGACAGGATTCATATTCTGATATAAAATTCCATATTCTCACTGAATTATGGGTTGAACTTCTTAAAGTCCAAAAGAAGGCAGTGTAAATTCTAATTCTAAACCAAGCATTCAAAAACTACAAGCAAGAACTACCTCACCTTGGGAGCTACTTCCAGTCTTGTAGCATCCTTGTCTTGCCCCCATGTGTATGGGAGTAAATGTTGAGGATCTTTGTTTCTACCTTTCAGTTGTAGAAATATTCCAGAATTTTTACAGGAGCAAATGTCTGCCTTAAATCTATTAAAATACAAGGACTTAATTTCCTTCTTAATTTCTGAAACCATTCTCTAAGTGGCCAAGATAGGCCTTTTACCTCAGGTAATCTCCCTCCAAATTTCCATTCCTGATGACTTTTACTGGGAATTAGTCAGAGCAAGAAAGGCAAAAGAATCATACAATGAAAGAGATGGTATCTTACAACCTCCTGATTAAAGAAATACAAGGTGACCAAACTTCTCTTATAAGAATTTCAGCAAAAAATTATTCTTCTTTCAGATAAATATTGAAAGAAAATTCACTTTCATCAAGTGAAATGAGAACCGGAGGAAATAAATTTAAAGAGGTAATCCTGATTTAGCAATCACAAGTGAGACTGGCAACTCAGGTATTAAGCAAAGGATAGATTGCAAAGTTACTTTTTCATTACCACTATAACTATGAACAGTCACTAAATGAGGCCATAGCTAAATGTGTGTAAATCTCTCTGTGTGTGGTGAATATGCCTAACTCTCCCCAAAACAACTTATTTTTCCCCATAACGACAATCCTGTGAGATGGGTTGGACTGCAAGAGAGATAGTGGCAGGCCCAAAGATATCCAGCTGGCATTCGTACCTATGGAGTGTCTAGAACTCAGCTTTCTGGTTTACAGGCTAGCACCTTAATCACTATGCTAAACTGGCCCTCCCACATACTCCTGCAAGCTTAACTATTTTTATTATTCAGATTCCCACATAGGGTGCTGGCTGGGGAATTCTGGGAGTTGAGGTGCACAGATCTTAAAGTTGCCAAGTTTGAAAAAATAATAATAATAACTGGTCTACAGTATATTTCAGATACACTGTATAACTTCATTTTTTGGTAAATTTATATAGCTGTCCATCTTGCATATGTGACCAGCTTCAATAAGAAAGAATTATTTTTTAAAGTGATTTATTCTGGCCTCTTTTATTTATTTATTTATTTTATTAAACTGGCTGCTGTTAGTTAATTTTAACAGTGTATGCATTGCCTCAGATCCATTTGGTAGTGTCCCTTAGGCTATAATATGAAACAAAGCAGATGCTTCTAGCCATGTATTTTTAATATGGGAATTCAAATTAGTCTCTCCTAAAAATATTTATTCCCCCACCTATATTTTATTTGAAAATCTATACTCACTTACAGTAAAAAAAAATCTTTCTTGTCTGAGGAACACTTTTTTTTTAGCTAGGATAAAATATTTGTTTTACCACCATCATTTTGTGGATAAGATTTGTATAGGTGAGCATATCTTTTTTTCTCAACAGGAAAAAAAAATAAACAGAGAAATATAAAGGCCAGAATTGATGTCCTAAATTTGCAATGTGGTTGAACCATGCAAGTACTTTTCATGCATTTGATATGAAAGTCCAATTTTATGTGATACTAGATTCATGTAAGGAAATCATTGAAAAATTGAACACGGTCTACATGGGTCTTTTTCATGTTCATTGGGCTTGCTTCAGAATATAGAGATGCCTCTGAAATATTTTTGGCCTCAATATGAATTGATTTTCTTTTGCAGAAGATAGCATGCACATCTTCTCATACAAGATTAGGCAGGTCCATGTATCTAGTTTCCCTAGGCAACAAGCACAGTCTTCTCTCTTGGAATTGGTACATGTGATTTTCATCAGACCAGATTTAGTGAATTAAGATAGTCTCCTTTCTTCCTTTAACCTGATTTCAATGGTATACATGAATGGAAGATACTGAGTAAGTCCATTGCATGAAATGTAAGAGGAACAATATCTGATTATGGAGTTCTGGCCCTTGGCCACTAAACTTAATTTATCATTTTTCAATGCTAGAAAGAAATAAAGGGGATGTCAAGCCATTTTTAGCATCTGAGATTTAACTCAAATCAAGGAAAAGACTCTCTTCTAGTTCAGCCTCCTGCCCAGTGAGGAATTATTCCCATATTATCCAACACAAATAGTTATTATGATGGGAGAAAGAGAAGAGGATGACCAGTGGCAAGGTGGAGGGACTCAATGAATGCACTTTGAAAGACCTCAAAGACCAGATAAGGGACAGATCATCAATGAGAATATCTATTTATGTGATCACTAAGAGTGTAAAATGATTTGATGGCACATAAGCAATCAGTTAAACCTTGTCTTCAGAACTCCCAGTGATGTAGTATCCACAACTTCATCCAAGAATTATGGATGTACTACTATCAATTCTCCTGGGAAGTTAGCAAAATTTAGATAGATGGGATCACTTTTTTATGAGTTCAGCTTTATATTTAGTCAGTAAATCATAGAAGATAAGATTTGCATGCAACTTTGATTACTGACAACAGGACTAGGCAATGGCTTCAGCCAGTGAAGACAACCTTGTGCCTTGGAATCCAATATACCCAGTAACAGTCTTCTTGGCATCTACTACCAAGGTGGCACCTACTACTATACTATTCTGGCCCTGCTTTATACTTTAGGAGCATGGTGGCACAGTGGTTATAATGCAGTGGCACAGTAGTTAGCATGCAGTATTGCAAACTAATTCTGCTGACTGCCCATTGCCAGCAGTTCAGCAGTTCAAATCTCACTGGCTTAAGGTTGACTCATCCTTCCATCTTTCCGAGGTAGGTAAAATGAGGACCAAGATTGTTAGGGCAACATGCTGACTCTGTAAACTGTATTTAACTCTAAGTGCTATTGCTATTGAATTACACATGCACACAGAAAAATATGCATAATTTTAATTTAAAAAAAATAAGAAATGAACATATCCCCAAGCATACAATGGAGTGCATTATAGCTTGCTATTGTGTTTATAGAGTGCCATATAAAAATAAAAGTAATCAGTGTTTGCAAGCCAGTATTTTTCTGAATATCTAAAAAAAATAAATAACCTGGAATGGCAGAGAGTTAGAAGAAGAACAGAGACTAGAAAAAATGGTGAGAAATATTTTTGTCTAACCTGTTTAATGGTCCCATTAATTAAACAATACCATCTAATAAGAGCCAGGAGGTGGATTTTGTCTGTTGTGGTGCCTATCCTCAAAAACAGCATCTTCCCTGAGATCTGTGTGGGTCCTATTCAGATTTTTTTGTTTATATTTTGACTTTAATTGTTATTGTTTTATTTTGTCTTCCTTTGTTATTACTTGGTGCAGAGTTGCTTACTAAAATGAAATAAAATTAGGTATATGTAAGCCACTATGACTCTTTCTTTCTCCCTCTCTCTGTATGTGTGTGTGTAACTGTATCTACTTTGATACAATTTCTGTTCAATAGAAATAACACAATAGAAATAACACACACTTCACAACATAATTTCTTTTATTATCATTTTATACTATATGCTGTGATTTATGATTCAGGGACTGAATTTGTTAAGATACTGTAGAAATGTAACCATGTACAATTGTATTTTTTTTTTCTCTCTCTCTCTCTCTTGTGTGTGCCTGAAACAAATTCTCAAGCAAATTGTGCTGTCACTGCAACAGCCTTCTCAGTTGCCAAGCTCATCTTTGTACTCCCAAGAAATTATTTCATAATGGAAGATGATAACAAGAGGACAAGAGTTGAAAGTCAAGGGACAATATTTTTCTGCTGAAATCGTAGGAAGGCTGGTAATGAGACGAAAAAGAAAAGCAATTATTACTAAATAGAAAAAGTGCACAAAGATAATATCAATGACAAATTCACTTAGTCCAAAGGCTGCTCTGGAGGCTCTCTTTACTTACTCTGGCACATATAATCATGCTTTACTCTTAAAATATTATATATAATTCTGTGCCTTGTCATCAAAGTGTTCCTATTTTACTGAATACCAAGGGTAGGTATTCCTTCAAGACCATCAATAGTGTGATCTAAATTTAAGCCACCTCCAACTCCTAGGGAAGCCATATATAGGACACTGCCATCTGCAGAAGCAAACCAAGAAGACAGATATGCATAGGACGAATTAATGAATTAATCTGTCAAAATTGTTTTCCCTTACATATTAATATAGTTGATCTCCATTCTTGGTTAGAACACATTTGTGATAGTGGTGAATATCTGTAGCTTAGGTGTAGGATGAGGATGGAGGTTCGTTCTCCGAGGTTGTGGGTTGGTTTCTGAACATTTTGCTAGGTAACATCTCTAGCGGAGATTAGGGGATGTCAGTGTCAATGTTCTTCTGTATATAAGGGCTTTGTGTGATCAGTAGGTCTTGTGATGGTGAGGTCACAGCTGAGGGTTATATTAGATCAGAGTCTTGTGATGGGTCTTGTGGTGGTTCAGATGTGGGTGTGTCAAGTGTGGTTGGTCTTGTGATGGGCCAGGTGTATGTCACTAGTGAGAGTCTTGTGATGGGTCTTGTATTGGGGAAGTTACATCAGGTGAGGGTCATTGGGAGGTGAAGAGCTGGTGGTGGGACTTGCATGGGTTGGTTATGGGTTGGTGCTGTCTCTGGTTGGCTGTGCAGTTGTTTTGAATTCTGAGGGGTTCGTAGGCTGGTTGTAGTCAATGTGTCTGTTGATGGATGCTTGTGGAGTGCCAGGCTTTAATGAACACATGAGCATGGTCGATGATTCTTGTATTGTTCCAATTGAACTTGTGCTGTTTGGTTTCAATGTGGGTGGAGGTTAGGGATTTGGGATTGTGGCATTTGACTGCCAGCCAGTGTTCATAGATCACAGTTTTTAGTTAATGTGATGCTTGTCCCATGTAAAACTGGTTGCAATTGTTACAGTTGATTTTGTAAATTACATTGTTTCTTTCATCCTTCTGTATCTTGTCTTTTGTTCTGGATAATTCCTGGTGGAATGTGGCTGTGGGTTTGTGGGCTATTGCTATTCCTAGAGATTGGAGAATTCTGACTGTCATTTCTGATATCCCTTTTGTGTATAGTAGGGTTAGTTTTTGTGTGGTGGTTGGCTATGTGGTGCGTTGTGGGTTGGGAGCTGTGTGTCAGAACACATTTTGATGATTTCTCATCAAAAACAAGCTGAACATGATTCTCACCAAACTCTTCTAGGCAGAAGCACATGTGAGGCTTTTAAATATTATAAGTCTGATAGAAGGAGAAGAAATAGAGCATTTATTTTGGAACTGTAACTATGGCCCTGTTGTTTATTACATATCTTTACCCAGGGCTTTTTTTGTCATAGAACCCCCAGAACAGAGTTCTGGCACCTTTTTTGGGTGGAATCTTGTAGGGTAGGCAAGGCGGGTTATATAACGTGTGTGAGTTTCGGCACCTTTTTTTTTTTTTTTTTTACAAAAAAAGCACTGTCTGTACAACTGCTCTTCCAGCATTCTATAATGGGGAGAAAGAATAACCTTATGGAACAGGAGGAAGAGCCACAGCCAAGGCTATGGTCAAATAAAAGTAATCTGAGTCTGGGCAGATCTGTAATTATAAGTATCTCAGCTAAGACCACCCTAGTTCTCACCAAGAGGAAGGAAGGAAGGAAGGAAGGAAGGAAGGAAGGAAGGAAGGAAGGAAGGAAGGAAGGAAGGAAGGAAGGACATTCAGACTCGCAGTGTTGTTACAGTATTACTATAATCTTATAATAAAAGTTGTATATCATGCATGACTTTGGTTTCCTAGACTGCTTTACCATGGAGCACTGACATAATCACCCAGGTGGCCATAAAGGCCCAACAGAGACTCCACTTCCTCAGGTCTTGTGGAAGAACAGGGTAGAACAACGACTCATGACCTTCTTTTAGCACCCTCTCACATTGTATCGTGGTTTGGTATGCTGGCTTGACAGCCGTGGATAGGAAGGTATTACAGAGGGTGGTGAGCACAGCACAAAACATCGTGGGCTGTTCCCTGACACCACTGGATGACATCGCCAGAGCCCGTTGCCTTGGAAGAGTGAGGAAAATTCTCAGGGATGATTCACAACCTGGTTGGTACCTCTTTACTCTCCTACCATCGGGTAGGAGATATAGAAGTATAGCCAGCCATAGCAACAGGCTGAAGAACAGCTTCTATCCATGGGCTGTCAGGGTCTTGAACGAGAAATAATTTTATGTATGATAGACTCGTGAGGCCTATGTGTAGTGCAATTAGCTCACATGGTGTAATAAGTTGGTGGGTTTGTTGTCACTGTGAGTTGTGGGGGGCCATGGAGGGATGCTCACCCAATCTCATTGTATACATATTGTACTTTGATAATAAAGGTTCATTCATTCATTCATTCATTCATTCATTCATTTAGCATGGAGAAAACCCATACAGTTTTATCCAAGTGCCTGGATAAAGAACTGTGTTCTAAGTAACTCCAAGGGCAGAGAATCTAAATGACAGCACTACAGATTTAAACTCTCTAACTTAATACCCATCTCATTCCCCTTTTGACAATATGATTTGTTCCACAAATTGCTGCTTGCCTGTAGACTGAGAATGCCTATATATTGAGAATGGCTTGAATTCCAAGCTATTGACTGCACACGAATTCAAAATCATCTTCCCAAAAGTATTTTTAAACCCCCATTTTCCTCTGTCTAGACTGAGTATTCCACCAACAGCTGAAAAATACTAGAATTCTGAGGCAAAAACACCCCCACTTGAAAAAAATCCTTTCCTTTTATGCAATAAAAATATAAACATTAATCTCTCTCAACCCCATCCAGGAATCTTACTTGGTATTCTAACCCATACTGGGTTAGACCAAACTCACATTAGATTTCTATGATTGCTTATGCTTTGTCACACTAGTAGATCCCTTTTAAAATTCATGGATCATGTCAGACAGATAGAATATTCATGCTCCTGCTACTAGGGGTCATTTTAAAAACAAACAAATCAAAAACCTCAAGGGAATATTTGTAAATGAAAAGTAGTTATTAGTTTCTCATCTAGAATCATTGATGCTGTTCATAATGGATTGCTTATAGCATACAATAGCAGCAAAATCACTAGGAATTACTTCATGTAGTTGATATGAATTTCAAGTGTTCATACCTAGAAGTAAAATATGGGATTTATTTATTTATTTTAATAAAAGATCAATCAAAAAGTTAAAATAAAATAATGAATGGAATGGGATGGGATGGGATGGGATGGGAGGATGGGATGGGATGGATAGATTAGGCTAGAACAGAATAGAATAGAATTCTGAGGAATTAAATTGCTATGATAGGATGCTTTGTAGATTTTTTTTTGACAGAAAAGGACTAAAATTAAATTTGTCCAATGGTTTCACTTAACATTCGGGAGTTCTTTAGCACTTCTGTTCAGTCTTACCACAAATATTATTGGAAAAATACAGGTTTTTTTTAATGTAAACAATATAAGACAGAGAAAAGTGTACCATATGTCTCAAGATTGGCAAGACTCTCACTTAGATAAAAAAAATGTTTGTTAGGAAGGGATTCAGTTATTCCAAATCTACAGGTTTCCTACAGGGAAAATAAAGCTGTCTACCATATGTCTTTTAATCAGATGTAACTTAGTGAACTTTACTAAACAATCTACTCTAAGCCTGCCATTCTCCTTCTAATTAAAACTAGTATCCTCAGGAGTTCACTGGAAATCTTGTTAAGATTAAATCTTCAGCAGTTGCCTATATCCATTGTCAACTGTGATTTAAAAAGTGTCAGGACACTGACTGCATTGGAGCAGCTATTTGAAGATAGATTTGCTGGGAACAGATGTAGGTAGCCATCAATCATATCTGATTCAGTGACAGAATTTTACTAGCAGACAAAGCAAATTTTTCATTCAAATGAGTACAAATCTCATTTGCTTATACAACTTTTTCTTTGTGTGTATTTTATACAGCTCTGGCACTTGTCTGCTAGCCATTCCTGGGGCAAAATGTGTGTGTGTATATAAATATTATTTTTTAAAAAACAGCCCTAACAACTTTTATTCTAAACAAGACAATCTTAGTCAGCATATTCTCTTTCTTTAAAAAAATGAATGATCACAAAGTTGCCTTAAATAAAAAGAAGACTAGTTTGGTTTCAATATTTGATTAACAGCATTAAAAATAATAGAAACCTATTATTTTTAATGCTGTTAATCAAATATTGAAATCAAACTAGTCTTCTTTTTCTTTATTATTCTTGGCATAGATATGATGAGTGGAGTCCTAGTCCTGCAGTTTAGCATTTGATTTTCTCCCCAAAATCTCAGAAAAAGGGGAGAGATTTCTCATTTCTTAGCATTAGCTTTTCCCTTGTCTGTTGCACATCCTCTTAATAGCACATCCTCTATTAGAACCTTAATAGGTTCATAAATCACAACAAACAGTATGATGGTTTGTTTCCTCTGAATGTCACATAATATGTGAACTTGGCCATTGTAGCTAATATATGTGAATACAAATCATGGCTTAATGTGATGTACAAACCCAGACAGAGAATCTTACAATCCTTCATGACTCACAGCTCTCCACAGTCTCAGCAAGGACCACAGTCATCTCTTGTAAGATGAACTGAGATTAATGTTTCTGTTAATCCAGAAACGTGGCTGTTCCTCACTGCCTTGCCTTGTGTCTCTTCAGTTCAACTATTTCTGTCCAATATCCTCTAAACATTGTCAAGACATTCATAGTCCTGTCATTCAAAACAGGTTCAGTGACAACTTTCAAGGGTTCTCCCCATTTGCTATTCTTTCAAAGGATTAATTAAAAGCTGGTCCTGCCTGTTTCCATAGTTATCCACCAACTAACCACAAATATGTGTATTTGGGGGGAAAAAAGACTGATTCCCCCAGAGGCTGTTTTACTTCACCTTTGTTTTCAGTTGGAGAATCCAGGCATGGTCAGTGACTAAAAAACCCATCCATTCTCACTTAACTCAGTTTGATCAGACTTCAGAATGACACGGAAACCCATGTTACACTGGACGTACAAAATAAACTAGCCGATGTGTTAATAATTAGAAGAGATATACAGATAACAAACCAAAATAGTGATATGGATATTTTTTTGATATTTTTACAAAAAAATAATCATACATTTACAAAAGAGTCCTGTTGAAGTTTTGAACAAGTTTGTGAAAAGGGATAAAGAAAAAATGAAAAAAGTCAAGTTCTAAGGGATTATTGGAGAAGACAATTGTTAGAAGTAAAAGAAAAGAATATAAAGTTCATTTATTTGATCAAGTTTTAAATACATATGCTATCTCTAGTTAACCTTAAGGGATTTCTGCTGACATTGGGACTGAAATGATGACACTTTATAAATTTATTTATAGGTAAGGGATTAAATATAAGAAGATATCATTTGTTGTATTTTAAGAGAAGGTGATAAGTTATTAAAATTGTTTATATTTGTTTTGATGAGGAGAAAAGGGAAATATATAAAATTATTTTCTTTTCTTTCTTTTCTATTTGTCTTCTATATTTTCTTTTCTTTGTTTCTCTTTTTTATTTTTATTTTTTAATTTACATTAGTATTCATTTTTGTAACTGTAATCTTTATTAAAATAATTATAATAACAAAGTATTAAGATGAAGCTGATGACAGCTTAAATTATTAACTATACGAACAGAAGCCTTTGTTTCAAGAATGAACATCATGTAGACATGAAACATTATACGGCTTATCTGATGTTTTTGAAGGAGCTATTCATTTTCAATATTAGATCTCCATATATAAAATCAAAATTCATACTGTCTGTCCCATAATTGTTTTTTTATGAAGGTACTTATATAAAAATCTAGAGAACATTGAACAAAAGAGGTATATAAATGTATTGTCCGTTATTCAACCCAAAAAACCTTGTTTCAAAAATATTTTAAAAATTGTAGCCAGTGATTTTAATCGTCCATAGAGTTCCACACGGAATTTTCTATATGGATATTTTCTAACATTAATTGGCATGAATCATTTGAATAACATCAACTTTGAGAAACACAAGATATGATTGGATGGTTTATGAAACTCATTAATTCTAATTTTGATGTTATTTGATATCAGTCCTTAGGTTTTGTTATTATTTGATATCAGTCCTTAGGTTTTTAACTATTTTAAATAGTCTGCATATTCAGTTATGTTTTTATGTATTATATTTTTCCTTTTCACATGGCATATTATCTTCATTGCTGTCTTTAATACTGTGCAACGTTTTGAACTAGAAGACTCCAAGATTTCTTCCAATTCTGTTTTTCTGTTATTTTCATTAGGTCAATTCTAAGTTTATAACTGAGATGCACCAGGTCAAGAGCTCTGCTTAGTTTTCAAAATAGCACGTTGAAGGCCAAAATGTAAATGTGGACACAATCAGGATGACCACAAAGCAGGTTAAACTTCAGCTAAGCAAATACTAATAACAGAAAACCTCCCCTCCTTTAGATAGTATTTCCTTGTATGATTTACAAAAAATCAATTTTACAGCAACTTCTGGAGAATCTCTGGAGGCCAATTCTAAGCGTTCAGGGTTGTGCACAGTGGCATCCATATACATGTGTTTGTGTGTGTCAAAATCTGCAGAATGGCAAGTTCAGCATCACTTTGAAGCCCTGAATCTTTTATCCATGTCCAGGACATTTCTCTCAGTTAAGACTAGATAGCTGATTTCTTTCCTGACCAGGGGATTACTTACGATATCTTATAATGAACAGATACCCAATTATTGGATTTTCCTGAGAAAATACATCCAAGGTGAATTTATTTGTGTTCTTTTCTTCTTCCCATGAAGCTTTGGCATGGTCCTTCCTGCAATTTCTCCACTTGATAAGATCCCTTTTGTATGTTGGTAGGCTCCCCAGGCATTCGTTCTACAGCTTCAGCAAACACAGTCATAACTTGAATAGCGGGCACATTTTTTCCACTTTTATTTGTCTGACTGTCTTGGTGATAGACAGTTGTAACTATTTTGTGGAAGGATTCTATGGCAAGTGAAGCTAAGGGAAAAGTTATTCAAGATAGGTAGAAAATTCTTGAAAAAAATCAATACCAAAAAGATAGTTTCAGAGAGTTTCAATGAACAGGGGGAAAAATGGAAGACAGTTGAAGAAATTGAACAAAATAGTTATCAATATCTGAAAACAAAAACAAAATATGTATAGAAAATGGAAAGTGTCACACATTTACTATTATTTATTTATCAGGTTTAGAAATTGATCATCTCCCTTCCAGAGGAAGCCTGGGCGATGCACAAATAAAATGTTAAAAACATAAAAATAAAATAAAAAATTAGAGTATAGGCACAAACTGTTAAAATTTGACATTAAAAGTTTATTAAAAGGCAAGGGAAAGTTCTTCAGGGCACTAACCAACCCCAGCTGCATGCTATTCTGTGAGGCCAAAGCAAGATGGCAGAGCCAGATCTTAAGACATTCATGTCTTGAGTTATTTATAAAAATAATAAAGATAGGATATAAATAAATAAATTCAGAAAAGTCAGGAAAGTGGGGACAGCTCCACCTGTGGGAGGAGAATGTTACAAAGGGCAGGAGCAATAGCAGAGAAGGCTCTCTTCTTGAATCCTGCCAGCTAATTTTTTGTAACTGACTAGGTATGCAGCATACCTTCCCTACCTGACCAGGTGGGATAGGCTGATGTGATGGGACAAAGGTGCCAAAAGTTGCCAAAAGACACACAAGAAAGTGTCAAGTACAAGGGAGAAGCAGTGGAAGGGGATCTCATGCAAAAGGTCTATTGATAAAAAGGGGAAACCACATATTCTCCAAGACCCCTCCCCCTAGAAAGAAAGCAATTGGAATTTGCTCTCCTTATGGGGATGGAAGGAGTAAAGAAGCAACTAAATCTGTGAATTGAGAGCCAGGGGAAATGCAATCTGGACAAAGGTCTCATCATGGCTACAGTGAATGTAAAAATCCAGAAAGGATTTTTTTAAAAGTTAGTTTTATTTCCAGGCAGTTTATGGATAGAATAGAATAGAGCTGGAAGGGATCTTGGAGGTCTTCTAGTCCAGCCCCCTGCTCAAGCAGGAGAACCTATACCATCTCAAACAAGTGACTGTCATAAAAATTTCCAGTGATGGAGTGCCCACAATTTCTGAAGGCAAGCTGTTCCACTGGTTAATTGTCCTCACTGTTAGGAACTTTCTCCTTAATTCCAAGTTGCTTCTCTCTTTGGTCAGTTTCCAACCATTGTTTCTTGTCCTGCCCTCTGGTGCTTTGGAGAATAATTTGACCCCCTCTCCTTTGTGGCAGGTTCTCAAATACTGGAATACTGCTATCATGTCACCTCTATTTCTTATTTTCTTTAGACTAGCTGAAACCAAGTCCTGCAGCCGTTCTTCACATGTTTTAGTCTCCAGGCCTTTGATCATTTTAGTTGCTCTTCTCTGAACTTTTTCCAAGGCCTCAACATCTTTTTTGTAGTAGGTGACCAAAATTGGTTGCAGGAATCAAGTATGTTAAGACTGCAGTGTGGAAAAGTGTTTCCTTTGATTTCCCTTGACATTCATAGGGAAATGAATTCATTTGCTTCCTACAGGAAGATAAAATATTTTTTTCTCCTTCTATTCAGTATAAGAAAGATAATTTGGTGTAGAAGTTAAGGCTAGAAATAAGGAGACTAGAAGTTCTAATCCTGGCACAAAACCACGCAAATAATCTTCAGCTAGTCACTCTTTCTCACAATAGGAAAGAGACAATAGCAAACCACTTCCAAAGAACCTTGTCAAGAAAACTGCAGGGTCTTGTCCAGTCCCCAGGAGTTAAAATTGACTTAAAGGCACACACAGAGACACACCATGAAGACAAAGAGGTTAGAGAAGCTGTCTGTAAGTTTTAATAAACTTTGTCTTTGGATCTTCAGTTTCTATCTCTACATATACTTATGTTATATATTGCTATGGCCTTCCAGTTCCAATGTATAGCTGTGAAAACTGAACCAACAGAATCAATCAATCAGAACAGAGCTGGAAGAGACCTTGGAGATCTTCTAGTCCAGCCCCCTGCTCAAGCAGGAGACCCTATACCATTTCAGATAGGTGTCTGTCCAGTCTTTTCTTAAAAACCTCCAGTGATGAAGCCCCTACAATTTCTGAAGACAAGCAATTCCACTGGTTAATTGTCCTTACTGTTGGGAACAAAGTGGAGAAAAGAACAAATCTCCAGTAATAGTTGCAGTAAAACCACTCTGGTCATTGGAAGCAATTATTATTATTAGCGTAGGACATTGTTACAATAGTCAGGAGACCATAGTGCTATTGCAGAGCAGTAGTTTGGCTTGCCAAGGTACCAACCTTTTTATGGGGCACACTTGCATGCTGCCGAAAGAGCTGGTTTCGCACTAGAGAGAAAGATAAGCGGCTCTTCCTCCAGCATCATCCTTCCCTTCCTGGAGCTGCCTCACAAATGGGCAGCACAACCTGTTCTGTCCCCGTCTCACACACACCCAAACAGCCACCCGAGGGTTAAATAACCTTCTCAGACACTCCACGCCACTGATAAGGAACTTGGCAGCAACTCCATAGTTGCCTGCCAAGAACTTTTTTACTGCGATAACACAGACAAAAATACACACAGTTTGAATAGTCCAGTTTGTAATTAAATCCACAGCAAATAGGCGTTGTGTCCAAAGGTGCAAAGTGATTCGCCAAAGTGAATCGTCTCTTCTCCGTCGGGAGACACCTGAGGCATTGCCAGAGAGGAGGGTCCTGGAGAGAGAGGCCTGGTCATCTCCTCTCCTTCATGTTCAGAGCCTTCTTCCTCCGATAAGATGGGCTCACAGGACGGAACCACAACACAACCAGGAAAGTTCACAGCTATCAGAAATCTAACTGCCTGCACAGAGCACCAGCTCATCTCTTTATCAAAGTGGTACCTATCTATCTACTTGCATAGAACATACTTTTGAACTGTTAGGTGGACAGAAGATGAGGCGAGCGCTAGGACTCAAACTATTGAAGCTGAAATCATCTCCAGTGTCATTAAGCCACTGAACCACCACGCCTCAATTGGAAGCAACAAAATTTAAATATTTTGGACACAATGCGGAACCAAAAGTCTTTGAAAAAGACTCCGATGCTTGGAAAAATCAATGACAGTCAAAAAGAATCTAACCCAAGACAAACTGCCCAAAGACGATAATAAATAGCACAAGTATTACCTTAAAGAATTGAAAAATCTAGTTATTGACAGATAATCCTGGAAAACGTGTCAATTAGATCTAAAACTGTTGGAACTAAAACAAAAGCGGGGAAAAAGTCAACAGTACAGTTCAGAATTTCCTTTAGATCGTGATTTCCGCAATACATTTGTCAAAGTATCCAAGATATTCTAATTGAGATTGAGAGAGATTGGTGTATTCAGCCTTTAGTGTTTAGTGATTAAATCAAGTCAGCCACGATTTGGTTAAAGGCAAACATTCTCAGGAAATATGGCCATCTGGTGGTCACCAAGAAAGAAAAAGAATATAAGTTTTAAATAATTTAAGCTTTATTGTTCCTAATTGCAGTTGGAATTGTGTCACCGTGCAATGGAAACATGGCATGACTTCTGAATCTGATTCCAAACTTCCGACATGATTCTTATATCACTAATTTTAATTTGCAAGGGGCAATTAGTTCCTGTTAGTTAGATGAAGAAAAATAATTAACACAGCTTGTTCTATAACAGTCTACATATTGGATTTCAGAGCCCATGGAGGCCTAATTTGGCCAGATCATGAAAACATTAAAGACTTTGGCTGAACAATATATGAGATATGGAACCTAAACTGTAACTTTGACAAGCAATAAGGTTGTCCTCCTGTGGTTTCCTTTCTGGCTGGAACAATTAGTTTATTATTGCATAGCAGCATGTTTCATGAAAAGGTATAATTTGATGAAATTCAGAAACTCTACATGTAGCAGTTTCAGTAAAGTAATTTCTGCTTTTTAAAAGCCATTAGCATTAAATGATTTGCATTTCCCACCTGCAGGAGTTCTGGCTGTTGGAAAGCTTTTATACAAGCAGGCACCATATCCATTTTATATGAAAAGTATTTAATCAAAAAGTTATCATCATCACCATCATCATCATATAAATAAGATCTCATAAAGTGGTCCAACTTGGTTTGGACTGCTTTCCACTAATTATGTCTGCTAATTGCATTCACAATTCATCTTACTGCCCTATTATATATTCTATGTGAGATTTTAATGAAAGGAGAAACCTGACAAAGCCAGATGCATCTAACAAGTGTAGTTCGTTCTATTCATGTATTACTTATTATGATGTCTCTATACTGCTTTTTTGATGGCTCGGATGAGTCTTCATTTAACACACAGAAGTATGTGAAATACAGGCAAAGATGGTGATGGAAGGACATAGTATGGCAAGGAGACAGAATTCCAAGTGCACAAATAGTGTATTGAAATAAGTATTTTAAAACTGGGTTCTTTCTGAAAAGCTTGCCAAAACAAAAAGTTATATACTGCCATTTTAAAAACATAACCATAATGTATATTCCCATTCTCTTTGGCAGGAACAGATATTCTATAAGCAGCTGCAAACTTCCCTTTTTGTTTTTGTTTTATTTTTTTGTTTGTTTGTTTTTTGGGGGAAATAGGGGATTCTTGCGACTGAATGGAACAAAGATTTTCAAAGATTGTGTGTGTTTATTTTTCTTCCCACATCTTGTGCCTTTTGGGTTTATTTGCAAATTAGAAGCCCGCCCTCCCTCTCTCTCTTTCCATCTCTCCCTTCTTCCCTCCCTCCCTCCCTCCCTCCCTCCCTCCCTCCCACCCATCCATCCATTCATCCTTTGATAGTCTGGAGCTTGTAAGAGAGAGGGTAAGTGAAGAAGAGGGATGATGTTTGTAGAAAAAGCATAACATTGGAGTGATCATAGAAAAAAATTGAACTCCTGTCCTACTTACCAATTTAAGGCAAGCAGTTAATAAAGCATACCAGATTATATGAAACTTGACCTATAGTTACAGAATTGCATATCTTCAATTATTAAATCCTACTCTGTCACCAGAGCAAACAGAATAACAAAAAACAAACAAACCCAAAACCCAGAGTTGGAAAGGATCTTGGAGGTCTTCAACCCCCTGCTCAAGCAGGAGACCCTATACCATTTCAAACAAGTGGCTGTCCAGTCTCTTCAAATGGTTGGTATTGGTGCATTTTTTCCATCTGACTTATTAGGTTGCTATACATAATTAATGTAACCATGATGTGATCATGATTAACTATCAGGAACAGTTCCAAAAACATTAATTTTGGTATATACCAGGGGTAGGCAACCTTGGCTCTTTTATGACTCGTGGACTTCAACTCCCAGCATGGCTGGCTCAGGAATTCTGGGAGTTGAAGTCCACGAGTCATAAAAGAGCCAAGATTGCCTACTCCTGGTATATACCAACTATAAAATATTTGAAAAATAATATTCTTAAGGTAAGCAACAACTGCTATAGGAATCTGCTTAGTTGTTCTTCCCTCTCTCTCCTAAACAACCATCACTTTGGTCCTGTGGGAGAAGTCCTTGAAGAGAGCAGGGCTTTTTTTTTCTCATAGAACGCCCAGAACGGAGTTCCGGCACCTTTTTTGGATGGAACCTTGTAGGGTAGGCAAGGCGGGTTGTATGACGTGTGTGATTTCCAGAACCTTTTTAAAAAAACAAAACAAAAAAAGCACTGGAAGAGAGAGAGAAAGAATTTGTTTCCCTCCCTACAAGACTGTTTCCATGCACTGCCCTATAGGAAGGATACCAAAATAGAAAGGAAATGTGCCATCACACCACTTCAGCCCTGCTTTGCTTGGATGGCAGCCTCCCATAAAATGTGGGGAGGAGAGAAGGAAAATACAGTGAGGGGGGATAACAGAAACTAGAAGTGCCAACCAGAGACAATAGTTACGGTAAATGATCCAAAGACACTGGCATGGGAATGGAATGCAAATGTCCACCAAAGAGGCACCTACTTAGGACTGTTAACAAAACAACCAATTTGAACTTTAGTGGACAATAGCAAGATGACCAAGGGGGAGGACTCAGGAGAAGGGGAAAATATCACCTTGGTGCAGGAATCTTCATATCTGACTTTTCCTACACTTTAACCACTTGGCTTTAGTAAAAATATACTTTTCATTACAAATGGAGTCAAGGGTCTTTCCATCCTAAACATCCAAGCTGGGACAGGTCTGTCAGGAAATTGGGCAGACCACACTTCCACTTTAGAAGCCTACTCAGCCAGACTCTTCCTATGTGTTAACCCAATAAGACCATAAATTCTTCAGCTGCTCTGAATCACCAAAGTTTTGTTTTCAGTGTTTTCATTTGCAATGGTTGATATGGCTTATAAATAAATCATTTGGGAAGCTTAATTTATTATACATTAATAATATCTGTTCAAAGAGATCCAATAAGAGGGCCCATGAGAACCTAGTTACTGGATCTGCCTATAGACAATAATTGATTGATTGATTGTGTACTGTCAAGTTGTTTTTGATGCCTAGTAACCACATAGATAATTTAAAAAAAACACATAAAAGACAAGAGGAACTTCAATCAAACCATCAGAGCTACCATTTTGATTTCTTGCTAACATATTTCATAGATACCCTTAGTGGAGAAACTTCCTTAGGGATGACAGCATTTCTGTTTATTCACTGATGAAAGTCTGTGAAAGACACTGTATTACAAAATGTGATTATTACTTTTTTTTTACCTGTTGATAACAATGGTTATCTTCCCATATGTAGAATTTTGCTATTTGTGGGTGAGTTGCTAGTGTCATTTGGGAAAATGTTATTGAATGAAAAGATTTTTCTCTAACCTTTTCAATGAATTTTAATGCATTTTTAATTTAATCTTGATTGGCTAAAGTGGAAAAGAAAAGGATGAAGAAAAAAGAAATCCCTTAGTGTTATTTGTTTTATTTTATTTTAATTTTATTTCTACTTGCCCATCTCAAAAAGTGACTCTATTATAATAGACAAGTTATGTATTATAATTACCTTAGATAACATTACCTTAATTCACATTTTGTAATATTTGCAATTTTTTTCAAGCTTCTATTTAAAATATTTCTTCCTCAGGAGGAATTACATTTTATAATCCACATTTTGTATGTAGGCACATTTGTAAGGATTTTTAAACAGTAAACATTTCAGTAAGCAATTCTGATTAATTAATATATTATTGTTTTCTAGGGTTTTTCTTTTAATATATAAAACATGTGCTTTTTCCACAAACATCACACCTCTTATTCATCCGCCTTCCTTCTGCAAGCTCCAGACTTTTGGAAGGAAGGAAGGAAGGAAGGAAGGAAGGAAGGAAGGAAGGAAGGAAGGAAGGAAGGAAGGAAGGAAGGAAGGAAGGAAGGAAGGAAGGATTTCATAGCTGAGTAAGATCATCCTTATATATCCTTCTTCTTTTTCGACATCCTTCATGGTTACAAGCAGCCAAATGAAAAAGTGTATATTACAAATGCTGAAATTATATTTATTCCCTTCTTATCCAATTATGGCCCATGGGACTGACCGGACATGACAGTATTAATTCCAAATCTATGCTATCAAAGTGCAATTCCATGTGTCTGCTTAAGAAAATACAATCAGGAGCTCGCATCAGCCATGTGTCACTCATTTATGAACAGGCATTAACACAAGAGTTAAGGTTCCCCACATAATGTGTACGTAAATTGTTAGAGCCTGCAGGTCAAGCCTTGTGAAATGTTAATCCAACAAGTTTCACAAATACATGAATAAACAATCAAACAAACAGAAAAGACTTTTTGATACTAATCTTTATACCTTTCCCAGAATATTTTTTTGCATCTTGAGTAATGCAATGGTAGTATTTTTGTAGTAGGGCTATAAATATACATGATACAATTTATTGAATGGTAGATTAAATTTCATATTTCATGTTCAATCAAGTTAATGGCCTACAGTGAAGCTAAAAAAGTCACAGTTCATCTTGTCATCGTAAATGCCTTGTGCAGTTTTTGTATTAATTGAAAAGAGTAGGAGAAAAGTATATTTTAGGGGAATTTGTTTCAATTCCTTCGCAGAAGATATGACCATTTGTTTTAATGGCTTATTACTGAACACATGAAATGTTGATTGAATTGCATTGCAAAGGTGATAGGATTGTCTTCAATGAGGTGAACGGTAATGCTATTTTTTCAAGGGCAATGTTCACAATGTTCACTTTGTTTCAATTACTTGAACTTAGAAATAGCTGCTGCTCAGGAATGGCAGTGTTGTCTAGTTATGGCAAGTATTGATCAAAACAGGCAGAATACCCATTTTGCTTTTAGGAATTACAAGCTGTGTTTTTTGAGGGAAGCAGCTTTTACTTGGAAGCAGCTTTTGTTGATTTGAAGCACATCCATGAAGATCTAAATAACCTTCTTTCTTCCTTGACTAAGATCGGCTAACAATATCAATAGCACTTGGACTTATATACTGCTTCAAGGTGCTTTACAGCACTTTGTCAGCAGTTTAAAAAGTCAGCCTATTGCTCTCAACAATCTGGGTCCTCATTTTACCGACCTCAGAAGGATGGAAGGCTGAGTCAACCTTGAGCTGGTGAGGATTGAACTACTGGCAATCAGCAGAATTAGTCTGCAATATTGCATTCTAATCACTGAGCCACCAAGGCAAATTTTTTTGGGTCAATTTGATTCAAGAAAAAAATGGCAATTCCATGTGTCCAATCTACTCAACAAATGAACTGGCTTTATGGAATCAGATGCAGCAGTCCAGTTTACATACCAAAAGCTCTTTTTCCATGCATTTAAGTTTTTTTGAAGGGGAGTTGCACTTGACTTTAAATCAATTCAACTCACTCTGTAGGATGAAAGCTAAAATCCAAACAATCAATCTGAATACTTGAACCAGTTTGAATTGGATGGGTTTAATTTTCCAACGATTTGATGAATTGGACTGAACCAAATTTGCATAATCTTACTTTCTAGTCCAGTAGCCTTCTTTCATTGTGGGCAATTAAATAGCTGTCATTAGTGAGATTTAGAGAGATTTAGACAAGGAAAGGTAGCTTCTTGCTGTGGCTGGAATTATGCTGAAGAACAAGAGAAACTCAAGAAGTTTATCTTTTCTATAAAATATGAGAACATCTGAACGTAATACCTATCAGCTTTGTTTAAGCCAAATCTGGAAAACTCCAGAATGTCCCCAGGTCCATGAGAATAAAGGAATTGTTTGGACAAACAATTGGAGCCAGGAAATCTACTTTAAGGAGAAAAAAAGAAGGATGCAATTTCAATAAATTACTCAAAATAATCTAAACCAGAGAAGGGGCTAGAATAGCATTAATTATGAAAATATTCAAAGACATAATAAAACTTCGCTTCTGATGACTCTTGATCATGGTAGTACTTTTATCTTGGTTCTCAGAATACTGGTCTGTCGATGTCTATTGATGGGCCTGAATTATATTTTGGCTCCTGTTATTTTTTCTTTGCTGTTTCCTTTTTGTGTTCCCCTGATTATGAGAAGCTCTTCTTTTTCACATGTTCCAAGGATCCAGCAAAAGCATTCATATTGGTAAAACCCACAATCCAGGCACGATACCATAGTTTTCTTTTAGGATTAGAATTTGAAAATGTGTTCGCAGCAATACAGTGATCATGAGTAGTCGCTGTTTACATTCCTTTTACCCTGATCTTGTGCCTTATATATATATATAATTGCAGTCAAGGAAAATTGGTATGGTTAAGCAAATCAGGTCAATTTATGTTTTGCTTATATTTTAATAGGAGTTTGCATTTTCAAATCAATTTGTAATTCAGTTTTCTTCTCAAAATTTTCTGAAAGATTGTCTACACAGAGAAAAAGTGTATGTATACAAAAAGGCATATGTTAGGTGAAATTGTCTCAAAGATGTTTTTCCAAAAGGCAACTGGACTTTGTTTTTCCTTGAAGACATTTCACTTCACTTCTAAAGAACTGAAGAAGCATCTTGGATAAAAAGTGAAACGTCTTCAAGGAAAAAACAAATTCCAGTTGCCTTTTGAAAAAGCACCCTTGGGATAACCTTGACCTGTATGACTGAGAATCTCCATAGATAGATAAGTGAAATTCTTGACAAAAATGAACATGTCAGTAAAAACATACACAGCCTTATAATAATCACACTGCTTTGAGAACTGATTGCAGAATTAAATTGTGTACCTCTCTCTATATATACAGTATATAGCTGTACCCGGCCATGCGTTGCTGTGGCTCAGTCTGGTTAAATGGAAAAGCATGTTTTTACCTGTCACAGGTGTGACATCTATATAATAGTAGGTATATAAAAACACACACGTATTCGAATGCAAAGTTGTGTCAAAATTTCAAAGCAATCGGTGAAGAACTTTCGGAGATTTAAGATTTTGAACAAACGAACATTTACATTTTTATTTATATAGATCTGAAGGAACTAAAAATGTAAATGAAGTTGTGTGTATTTTGGAAGCTTGCAAAGTGATGATCAATGAAATGGAATGAGAAGAAAAAAAGGCAGATTTTTTTAATATTAGATTTTCCCATCCCTAATTATTAGTTATCTACACCTCTCTTAATATCCCATAGGAATACCTTCAAACAAATTATCATTAGCATGAATTCCATGCCATAAATCAAATATCTTTACAAAAAGGATTTCCAATATTCACTGAGGATATATAAGCTAGGATTAATAAATGCAGCAGCTGCTTACTATGATAACTGTATAGCAACTCTGTATTCAGAGATAGTATATTATTGGATAGCAGATGGCGAAGTTAAACAACAAGGCAGACCTTGTTGCTCTATTTATGAAACTGTAAAGGCATCTGGCTAGCTTAGACTGGAACAGAATATTAGACTACATGGATCATCTTGTGATCCAGGGAAGCAATTACTATATTCTAAAGTATAATAGCAATGAGTTGTTGTATTTTTCTCCCCAGTTGTCAAGGCTAACAAACATCCTGAATTTTGTTTAGTGCTGGAAATTGGAACAAAATTCATCTATAGTTTTACACATCAAACAGGCAACCATTTGAACCAACTGTAAAATGGTATGCATGGTGGGGGCTATAAATTTCCACTTCAAATCTGCTCTTGTCATGGTGAATTAGGAACAATGAATTATATCAGAGCTGAAAATGGAAAAATCTGCCATTCCTATCAAGCTTGATGAGCAAAATTCACTTGCATATTCCCTTATGTTTCCCACTTTTTAGGGAGAGAAGCAAACAAACATGCAAAGTATGTCTGCTTCTTCCAAGGCTGCGTATTTCGTGACCATCTGAAATAATCCTGCTTTGAAACTTAGATACATTTAGATTCGCTAAATTAATTGAGTTCACAATCTACAAAAGCAAAGTACACTTTTCATTAGTTTTTAGACACATGTGTTCACAAGAATGTCTTTTATTCTACCTCCTCTTGTCCAAATTTAATTCTCTGTCTGATTTAATTGCTTGCATTCCTGCCATCTTGTGGGAATCAGAGAGATAAGTTTTCATTAGCCGAACAGCACATAGATTATAATTGACTTTTCTTTTACTTTGATGGTATTCTGAGCAAATATGCTCTGCATGGTATCTATCATACTCACAAAACATAACAAGGCCATCATGCCATAGACAAAATTAAATATTTATAGCCTATCTGAACATAGCAGCAACATCCACAGTTCACTGTTTGCCTTTAAGGCATCAAAAACAAGAGTGAATGAGCTCTTCTACTGCAGAAATTTTGCAGACCAGTCCAGATACTCTAATGTATTATCACAAAGTACAACCTTGTTATTTGCTCCTGCAATTTTTAAGTCCTATATCAGTAAAGCTATACATAGTTAAGCAGGATTCTGGTAATTATTCTCCTTTTGTTTTATGTGAAAAATCATTCTACAGAAGCAAGACTCTTAGCAGTAAAAACAAGGGAAAAAGATGATTCGGTGGCTTGTGATTTCCCCTGGCTCTGTAATATCAAAGAGATATCTCAACTTTGCCAGTAATAGTTAGGAGTGGGATTAGGAAGGACTAAATTCTTTCATCATTCCTTACTCAGACAACAACAATGAACTACATTTTCAAATACAGGTAGTCCTCAACTTACAACAGTTCATTTAGTGACCATTCAATGTTAAAACAGCAGCGTCTCCTTGGTCATGTGATTTACATTTGGAGGCTTGACAATTGGCTCATATTTATGATGGTTGCGGTGTCCCAGGGTCATGTGATCACCTTTTGCAAACTTCTGACAAGCAAAGACAATGGGGAGGACAGATTCACTTAACCACCGTGTTATTAATTTAACAGTTTAAGTGATTCATTTGACAAATGTGGCAAGAAAAGTCATAAAATGGGGCAAAATTCCCTTAACAAATGTCTGACTTAATAACACAAATTTGGGGCTCAATTGTGGTCATAAATTGAAAACTAACTGTATGCATTTGCAATTCTGTTATTGCTGTCTAGGTTATAATCTATCCTTTTCACTATATACTGGTGAAATGTTTATTATATATTATTCTCTTTGAAGAGCTGATTATTATTTTTGTTTCTCAGAATAGCTCTAACTAATGAGCAAGAGATTCATTTTGAACTTTTAAATCCACCTACAGTTGGATTTGCATCCTCAATATTGCTTTTTAAGTACCATCTAGGATTCCGAAGGGATAAACCATATTAATTTTGTCATCCTTTGTTTATTAAGAAGGATCTCCCTTGAAGAATATAATAACAATATGTTAGTGTAGAGATATAGTGACATGCTTGGTATCTTAGCCATTTTGACCACTGAATTATGCAGTAAAAAAATCTAATTTCCTTTTGAAGTTTGTAAAGCTTTTTAAAATGGAGGTGCAGGGCAAGTCTCTTCATAGCACCTCCTCTGGGCTAGAACCCTAGCATGCAAACCCATTTGCTATTATCAGACCTGTATCTTTTTGGTACACTCAAGTTATCAATTTATTCCTTGGCATTTTAAATATTTAGACTCCTAATCAAAATCCTGGAAATCCAGGGCTAGTTGATGCTTCAAATCTTTTTTTTTAAAGTTTTTTATTTATAATACAGTTAAAACAAAAATGGACGTGACATTCCAGAATAAATATTCCTAACCATTTGTTCCTCTTAATACATATAATTAATACATCATTCTTAATCTCTAAATAAACTTATTATTCTATACAATACAATTATATATACAGTTATATGTATTTCTGTCTTAACACTAGCTTGAAGCCCGAGCAGTTCTCCTTAATTCATACCAGTAATAAAATTTGTCCCAGATTTCAAAGTAGTCTGATTCTGTCTTATCCTTCATTTCCATTGTGAGCCTATCCATTTCAGCACACAATAAAATTTTATATAAAATCTCTTCTTCTGTTGGAATTCCTTTATTCCTCCAGTTTTGAGCGTATACCAATCTAGCAGCCGTGAGNTTGGAAGAAACATTTGGACCCATTTTAGCTAATCTTATGGGTGGGAGATGCCATCTGTAGAACATTTTGTAGAGATTTTCTTTGTAGGAGGTGGCCAGAGTGAGCTTCCTGTTTCTTGCCCATAATTCTTGCCAGATGTGATGCTTCAAATCTTGAATTAAATGAATTGATGGTCTGAATTAGGATAAGGCAGCTTCCTGAGATTCCTAGAAAAAAAAAGAAAGATAAGAGATAAAAGTGTCTTCTGGAAAGAAATTGAATAGACTTTAAAGCTTGTCAGCTTTATCAAACTGTTTTGTTTATTGTACAGTCTGAACTTCTTGCTTATTGATTTTTTTATTATTTTAAAAATAATTTTCCTCTTTTCCTTCTTTTGAAAAGGTATCTCACTATAGGAGTTGACAAAGGTAAAAAATAACTATTAATTTTTTATCCCAAGAATATTTAATTTATTTTATTAAATCCTCTAAAAACCTAGTAAAGGTAGACACATCCATATTATTTTTTTTTAAAAAAATCCAGTGATAACTGTCTTGATTTTTATAAAATGAACTCTGAGTTTCAATTTATTTTTTTCTAAACGTGGGCAAATAATGCAATGGCAAAAACAGAGGAGAGAGAGATCATCATTCAAAAGCAGTAAAGAAATATATAGTATGGCATTTGGCAGCCAATAAATTATCTATGGTTTTAGTGATGTCAAAGTTTGTAGAGTCTTCAGAGGAAAAGCCAGACTAGACTACACTAATGGAAAAAAGTCAAAGCAGCACACAGAGTTTATAGGTAAAGCTTATTTTGGAAAATTGGGTAAACATTGGAAAATCTCCCTCTCTCCAATTATTACTCCTGTTCCCAGAATATGGAAAAAAGAAGATGACAAATGTTGGAAAATGGCTGTAAAAATAGCAATCAGCAATCAGAGATGATGAAATCAAAAGGAATAGTTAGCCAGAGAACAACAGGTTAATTAACAGGGCAGATAGATAGAGAAAAGGGAGAGAAATATAAAAAGGAAAGAGATGGATAGGTCAGAAAAAAGAAGGAAAAAATAGCTGTAGTTAAAAAGATAACTACAGATGAGCTCAACAAAGGATCATTTCATGGACATGTTAAGCTTAGTTGTTTTGTTCTTTTTTATTTGGCTTTCCAATCTACCCTAATTTCCTGGAATTTCTTCCTATCCAAGTACTGATAATATTTAGATTTTTGAAATGAAATCCATGTTGCCAATAGTTCGAATATTTTCTTGGTTGTTTTCAACTAAGTTTTATGCAGAATTTAGCTGGAATCAAACTACTTATATGTCCAATTCCATGCAATGTGCACTGTTCTCCAATAGTTACTTGGCTGTAATCCAGGGAGCAGGAAAAGATAAAAAAAACTGTAAAAGAAGGAAAAGATCATTATTTATACAGTATTGGGCAGGTTAAAAATCATCACCATCATCATCATCACCACAAGCCTTACCACAAACGTCCAGTTGCAACACTAAGAAAAACTAGAAAATTTCAAATATTTACAGCATCAGTACACATACAACATTGAATTGGAAGGTTATGTTTTATTCAAATAAATTTACTTTATTTGAAAGATTTACTTCAGGAGGTGAATCCTTAGTAGGACATTTAAACTAAAACTAAGGTTAATCACAATGACAATAAAATAAAACTTTACTAACATAGAAGGAAGTATCTGGACTGCTTCAAGGGAAATCAACCAGATATATTCTCCAAGCACCAGCACTACTTCAGGAAAGCATAGTCCAGCTGATGTGATCTCTTCATCCCCTCCAGCAGAAGCAAAATCTGGATCCAGAATGGTTCTTTGCAATGGCTTCAATATTTCCTGCTTCACCACACCACACCATAACAGCACTACATACAATACATATCCCACTTAACCCAATACAGTATCATCATTACCACCACAACCCTTACCACAAATGTCCAGTTGCAACACCAAGAAACAGTAGAAGATGCCAAATATTGTGACTTTGAAACAACATAAATTGATTTTGAAGTTAGAACAAAACAGCAGATTCAGCAAAGACTTGAATTGTGGAAGATATGCTTTGTTCCATGCTTGGAATACTTGAAATGCCATTTCAAGATCAAATGATTTGAAAGTGGAAGCTCTTGTACATCTCTTAATAACATCTGTACAAATGGGAAAGAGAATGGAAGTTGCAAATCCCATTTAAATCCAAGGAAAATTTACCATATTCTAATTATGTATGCATTTTTGGATGTTTTGACTGTTTTATCGATTTTAATGGTTTTCACTGTTCTATAATTTTAGAATTGTAAGCTTGGTTGAGTTGAGCAGAAGTCACATGTGTATATTTATAGACTAAAGATTCTATGAAAACAGGAACAATTATCATTTATTTAACTTTCACTGTAATAGTAAAAGCCCTTTTTAAATTGGCCAGGTATCTTCAGAAACGTTCATGTTCTACCTTCCAACAGATCCTTTACACAATTTCTGGAAGGTTCTTCGTATGCTTTCTTTTTAGCATTCTTGTAGTGAGCTATGGTCAAGTAGCTCATCAATTACATATAAAATAATAAGGTAGCAAGTTTTCCTTAGTCTATTTAGTTTGTACCAGTTTGAGATTAGCAGTTTCCACTACATTTTGCCGGCAAAAGTCTATATTTAAAACACATCTGTTCATGCCAATTTTTGCTGGAAGAGAGTTTTAAATAGTTTTCCAGATGGTTCAGTAAAACCTTGCACTCTTTATTAGTAATTCTAGCTGTCAGAAATAACTGCAATAGATTGGAAAAGTAACCAGTTTAAGCAAAAAGATTGCTTTGAACATGAAAACATATCACTGAAAATTGAGGCAAATGGCAAATATCTAAGGGTTTGAGTATGCAGTGAAGTATCACCAAATCTTTACATATTCTGTTTTTTCTCTTGTTACCTGACTTACTTTCCAATATAGCAAGAAAACTGAAAGTTTTTAGCAGAATGAATAATCAGCAAGAAATGCATCCAGTCCATTTCATGGTGTTAACATTAAAATTTATTGCTCCATTTATACACACACAGAGAGAAGGAGAGGGAGACAAAGACTTACACAGAGATGTGTCTTAATCTACTTAAATTATAAATTACTATCTCATAATTCAGAAAATTCAAGAATCAGAGATTTCATGTGAAAATAAATTAAAGCTTATTTTTATATTCTTAGATGAATTCTTGCACTCTGTGTGCAACCGCAGCTGTTCCATCCAACAATCTAATTTCCAAGAGATACTAGTGAAGGGGAGTCATTTTTGAACTGTAACAATGAAAAGCACTTGGATTTAAAGCATAAGTAGAATACTTCTGTGTATGTCCAGATGTATTACTATTGTTTACCATCCTTAGATAGATCTTTGGCCCTGCTTTTACAAGATTCTTCATGCTTCTTACTGTGAGTTTGCTTGCGATATAATCAAATAAAAGCAATAAAGCAATGAAGCAAACCACAAGGTCCATTTCACATGAATTCCTTGAAAGTTAGGGGGAAGTAGTTTATTAAATATTCTGAAGAAGATGTTTGGCAGATTTCTACTTGAAAGTATACTAGACGGACAATACATAACAGAATAATAGAACAGAGTTGGAAGACACCTTAAAGATCTTCTAGTCAATCAACAGGGGATCCTATATCAGGAGACCATTTATCATTTCAGATAAATGGTAGTTCAATCTCTTCTTAAAAACCTCCACTGATGGAGCAACCACAATTTATGAAGGCAATCCATTTCACTGATTAATTATTCTAACACAGAAAATTTCTTTTTATTTATAGGTTGGTTCTCTCCTTGATTTCCATCCATTGCTTTTTGTTCAGCCTTCAGGTGCTTTGAAGAATAGGTTGACCCCCTCTTCTTTGTAGCAGAACCTTACTTATTGAAACACTGCTATCATGTCATCCCTAGTCCTTCTCTTCATTAAACTAGACATACCCAATTCCTGCAATCTTCTTCATATGTTTTATCTTCCAAACCCCTTATCATCTTTGTTGTTCTTCTCTACACTCTTTCTAGAATCTCAACATTTTTTTTATAATGTGGCAACCAAAACTGGTATAATATTCCAAGTGGTACTAACACTTCTCGTGATCTTGATTCTATTCCTCCAGGACTGTGTTGTTGTTTTTTTGGCAGCTGCAGCACACTGCTGGTTCATACCAGTATTTAAGTTATTTTTCCACTAAGACTCCAAGATTCTTCTCACAGTTATTAGTATTCAGCCTGGTATAACCTATTCTTTAGCTGTGCATTTGGTTTTTCTTGCCTAAATGTAGAACTGATGAGATGAGATCTTCAAAAATACAGAGGTGAGAAGTTTAAAGCACAAAAGGAAGAGTATGATTTGGTGCATGCATATGATGGAACCTATGATGGGACCAAGGAGAGTAAGGTATAAAGACATGCAATGTCAAAATTCTGGCATAAATTACATCTAGTAAGACTTTCTTTTAGCTTATGCCATTAATTTATTTTGCTTACTACTTCTTACTCTCCTTCAATGCTTTGAATGGTATTGCTTACTCCTAAGGGGAATACATGACAGGGAATATACGTGTGCAGGCATTTTTATGGTGGATTTTTTCCTCCTTAGTACATAATATATTGAACTTGTCAGAATTTTGATTTAACTCTATTATTTCTAGGCTACCTTTAAAAGATAGTATGCAAATGATGTCTTTTTCTGACCTTTCTGTAACATCTTTATACATAAGATTCACCATCATATTGATTTAAAAGTGCCATGGCATCAGTAAACATGCAAGTCATTTGGACTCTTGGGACAGTTATGAAGTGGTTTTCATTGAAAGAGTTGGAGATGAGCAATGTATTGAAATGAATAAAAAAACATCCCCTATCCTTCCTCCACCCACTTTCCCATCAGGAAAATTTAAGCCTGAAAAAGTTTGGTGTCACTTCCCAGCAGCTTGCAGATTCTTATAGACAATCAATATTTCCAGGAAAGAATGATGGAACTATATCTTTGGCCAGAGTCCATCATAGAATCAAGCTTGATTTAGCCTCATGAATCAATATACTTAAATACTTTTAATTCTATACTGGATGCAATCCAGTGCCAAATTTCTAATCAAAAGAACTGCTTCACAATTTATCATCTTTGCTGTTATTATTATTATTATTTAACGTATGATGAGAGAATGACAGAAGAGACATAAACAAATATACACAGTTCACGTAATTATAAGTAAAACTTCTATGGTGGTATGGCAGTGGCCTCATAACTGGATGTCCAATTTGGTTATCCAGGCAATTGCCTCTGACGTTGCTTCATGCAGATCTTCTAAGGAACCAGAGAATGCAAATCATGGGCAATCTTGCACAATATGTTTACTGGTTTGTATATCATCACAATTGCAACAAGGGGAATCTTTCCATCACCACTGATACTTCTTCCATTATGACACCTAATCTCCCAAAGAGAAGCATGATGTGGTGAAATTCTGATGAACTGATTAAATATTTTAGTTTGTAAATAAGTGTTTATTCTTGAATTTGTGGATATGCTGTACTTCATTGTCTAGTTCTTTCTCCACAACGGTCTTCTTGACTTCCCAGATTGAAGTAATTTCTAAGAGATGAGATGAAAAAACATGGCTATCCCAGCAGACCACAATTATACTTTATGCAAATGATGTAATTATGCAAATCCAGCTATTATGCCCTTGGGTCCTGATGTCTGATGCAAATACCTAAATCACATTTTTTGTCATGATCTGCATATTTTGTTCTGCCTCTGTTTATGTATTTTCAGGATCATGAATGACCTGTTTCTATGAAGCTTTGTCAGATCAGGTTACGAGGGCAGCCAGAGAGCTGCAAGTCAGATGAGAAACAATAGACATTAAATTTCTGCATCCCAAGAATGAAGTAGAAAGTAAGAAGCATTTTTTGAATAAAAAATTGAAAACAAATGGTATTGTAGGAGAAATGTGTCATTACTTAGAAATCCTTTTGTTGTGTCAAACTATCCAAGTCCAACCCCTCCTGAATTCCATTGACTTTTATCTGGCACCAATTTAATATTGAACTTCAGTTGACTAGATTCTTGTGTATAGGCTTGGAAAATCTTCTGTATTGTAACTAAATGAATGGTCCTGATCCTTTGCATCTGACAGGTATAATGTTAATTTTACTATTCTGTACCAAAGATGTTATGCTGAAAGTACTTAACTGCAAAATTAGTTCACAATAGAGTTAAAATATCAGTTTCTTGTCTCTCCTCTTTAACATCTACATCAGGGATGTCAAACTTGCAACATCACGTGACGTGTCATGACATATTGCAACTTTTTTGCCATTGCCGGCAATGGGGTGGGCGTGGTTTTGGCATGGCGCATCTGGCCTGCGGGCCGGCAGTTTGACACCTCTGATTTACATGAACACTCTGGGTGAGGTCATTCAGGAACACCAGGTGTGGTTTCATCATTACATTAATGATATTCATCTAGACATCTCCATCCTGGCCATGCAGGTGATGCTGTTGCAGAGTTAATTGCCTGAGGGCTTTGAGGGTCTGGATAGAGAGCAACCGGCTTCAATTCTATCAGGAGAAGATAAATGGCTTTGGGGTTTTGCCCCCTTCCTGGGTCTGGGGATATGTCATTTCTGATTCTGGATGGTGTTGCATTGGTCGGATGTCAACCCCAAGCCCAGAAATGAGCTAGTGAGATCCCATCAAGTCCTGAGAGCTTCTAAGGTATGATTACCTTGAACTTCTTTCCCAGCTTTGGACTGCTCAGTCTCTTGATCCAGGTTTCTTTTGGGAAAAGCTCTGACTTGGCCAAGTCCTCCCACTTTAATGTTACAGGTTCACATTATATCATATATGAGCTGATTGGGGGTCCTCCTGCACTGACAGTTCTTGATTGAGGAACATATGGCAGCCATGGCTAGAAGATCTTTGCACGGAGTCATTGTGTGCATTAATTGTTTCTTTCCTGGAGCAGGAAGCTCAGGGTCATTCACTCTTTGGACATTTCCCACTTGGATTACAGCAATGTACTCTAAATGGGGCTATCCTTGATGGTCTCCCAACTGATCCAATATGCAACAGTGCAAGTAGTATTGGTGCTTCTAGATTCACCTACGTTAGAACTCTGCTTTATGAGCTGCAGTCACCTCAAGTTTCCTTCTAGGTGTAGCTCAAGGTGCTAGTTGTCATATTTAAAACTTTACATGGCATGGGACCATGTTATTTGTAGGACTGCCTCTCCTGGGAATGTTTGCCAGATCCACAACTCAGATAGCTCTGAAATGTTACCACTTTATTAAGACCTCAGAAGCATGCTATTTTTGTGCAGTTCCTACCTTGTTGAATACCCTTCCCCCAATGATCTGACAGGCCCAATCCTTTCAGCTTTCTGAAAGATCATTAAGATCTTTTCCCCAGGCACCAGGGCACAGTTAGAATGTCTGTTGGCTGTTAGGGCACCCCGTGGGGAGTAACTAAGGCACCAGTTTTATGTTTTATGTTTTTAATGGGGTTTTATTATTACTGTCTCTCAGTTTTGCTTTAAGATGGATGGCATTATTATTATTATTATTATTATTATTATTATTATTATTATTATTATTATTATTATTATTATTATTATTACTGTCTCTCAGTTTTGCTTTAAGATGGGTGGCCTTATTATTATTATTATTATTATTATTATTATTATTATTATTATTATTATTATTATTTAAAAAAGCTTAATTAAGGGCATCACAATTGAAAAAGTCAGTGAGAAATGGAAACAAAAGGAGGGTTACCAAGTTGGTGAGCAGTCTGGAAACTAAGCCTTTTGAACAACAGTTATTTTTTTTTAAAAAAAACTGAATAAGACAAAACTGAAGGCAATATCAAAGCATTCTCCAAATATTGGAGAGATTGTCACATAAAAGAGGAAATATATATTTTTTTTTTAGTTGCTTTAGAGGAAAGGACCGGAACCAATGGATTGAATGTACAAGGAAATAGGTTCAGGAGGAACTTCCTGACTATATGAGCTGTCAGCCCATGAAACAAGCTATAACTTAAGTTCTCCTCTACTTGCAGACTTCAAATACTTTGGCAGATGGATAGTCATGAATCATTGATGCCTTACTGAATACTACACTGAACACAAAGCAGGATGATGGATCACATGACTACTCTACTCCATGATTTCACAAACTCAATTTGAAATACTGAGAAAAAAACCAAAAATTTCTGTCTCACTCCAAACCCTACAACAAATCTACATTCTACGCACAAGGAAGACGAACACACTAACACTACATTAGCAGCCTCTAATTTGCACACTCTTCTTGCCACCTTGGAAGGAAGGTTGAGACTAGCAAAAAATATGGCATTTTCACCCTTGTTCCTTTTCTGTCAGCTCACTAGAGGTGGAAAAGCTGTCAAGTTAGAGTTTTTCTTAATAGGACCTGAATTTCAGTAGCTAAGACTCTGGGTGAAGCAAAGCTGCATTTCCTCTCAAGGAACAAAGAGATAGAGCCATAACATTAAAATTGTTTGGCAGTGGAATGCTTGGTGTTCGCTGAACTTGGTTGTTTGCTTGCAAATGTTTCATTTCCCAGCTAAGTACTTACTATCATTAGTGCTAGGGAGTATGGCATTTTCTTCCTGTTTATATACAGTGTTGGTCAGTGTGATTTTTATCCCTGGAAGTTCCTTGATTATGGTATTATTTTCTGCTTGATTGTTTGTCTGGTGTTAACTTCTGCTTATCTGAGTGTTGGCTGCTGGAGACAATGTATTCTGGTCTTTTTGTTGTCTTCTTAGCTTTTTATTGTCTCTTTTGAATGGATTTATAAATATGGTTTATTACTCTGTGTGTCCACTGATGGCTGATTTGTTTGAATGCAAGGCTTCCAGGAATTCCCTAGCATTTTCAATATAGGTTGGTCTAGGATGCTCACAATTTCCCAGCTGAAAACTTGTTTGGCAGTGCTTTCAACTACACTTCAATGGAACAGGAAATAAAACAGTTCAAATGTGTGTCACTGATGATTTCATGGGAACATAGTAATCTAGAGCAGCTTTCAAACTAGCTAAGAGTTTTCATCAAAAACTGCTTTTAACTTCTTCATGTGTTCAAAAAAATGTTTTCTGGACTGTTCCTACAATCAGACAATCAATAAATCCTCCCCTCCTCACCACCACCATCACCACCCAAAAAACCCAAATCAAACAAACATCCTCCTACCTCCTTATCACTCTGAATAATAAGCAAATGGAAAGTTGGAAATCTATGAACATGGGCTGGTTATCTTTCACTAAATGGTGAAAAAAATCAATTTATGAAAGCATTCCCTACTGCTGCTTTTCAAATGTGCCTGCACACAGATATTATGGGATGGGAAGAAGCATAACATTTATCCTTTTTAGCTATCTTTTGCTGCTATGTGGTGTATACTTATTTGTGAAATATTCACCTTGCAAAAACAAAATGATTAATATTGATAGGGTTTCAAAAGATGAGCAAGAAGCATGCATTACATCCCTGCATTTTTAATACCTGCCTTTAGAAATGTGAGAAACTTGTCCTCCATCAAAATGGAGAGTAGGGCTGTGGGTTCTTGGATCCTTATTACCATTTGGTTAAATTGTACTTGGAATTGCTTATCATCTTATTGTATACTGTCTGGAATTGCAAAGTTTCGGTTGCCCTATTAATTCCTTAAATAAATTGTATATATTTTATTTAATATATTTTCCAACTACAGAAGATCATTTAGAGGTAGAATAGTAAATCAGAGAGTAAACATAGTGTAAAAATACAGAGTTTAGTCACAGAGTTGTTGGTTTGTTTAAATTACCGTAAGTTCATAATAATTTTAAATTTATGTCATGGAACATTATTACTTATGAAATGTAAAAGTGACATATTCAATAGCATCAGAGGTGGGATTGGGATCAGAATCAATAAATGGGAGAATGAATATCACCATATAATGATGGTGCACACAATATAGGGTATGCAACTACATCTTATGTTGCTGCTATATAAATATGTTTTGCAAAATGTCTAATTTCATAGATAGCTGAAGACAGAACAACAACAACACAACACAAACTCACTATAGTTTACTTGGCAGTTGTTGCCTTTGAACCTACGGTAGACATAAAGATAATTTATAGAATTAATTTTAAAAAAAATCCCTTCAAAAACAATCTTCCTCTTCAAATCCTCTTATAACATAAATTTTACTGCCAGGACAAATACTGGGGAAAAAAACAAACATACTGAATCTCCATTTGATAGGAAAATGGCAACCCTGGATAAGAATTAAAAACCATCCCCAGCTCTGAAGCAAGATATTTCATGCTCTAAGCGACAAGATTCATGGTTTGTATAGACTGATTCAATGACGAGCAAAATGCCCAAGAAGTTAATCATCCATTTACCTACAGGATTCATGACAGTGATTGCCATCAGTGATGAGGGAAACACTTTTGTGTGACACATTTGCAATGTTTATGGCAACAGTGGCCATATTTATCCTTCAACATCTCTGCTTGGTTGTTTGGTATAGGATAAATATGCCATGACAGTACACTATTATTTCAACAAGGTCATGCAATGTCTTCCTGCAAAGACTTCTTATTTTTCTTTTTTATGTTTGCCTTGGTAGAGTGATATGAGCAGGCAAGACATTTTTCCTCCCTCCCCCCACTTCTTGATGGGCCATATGGAAACAGAACTGTACCTGTCACAGGTTGTCAGATGTATTGAATGTACAATGAAGTGATTCTCTAGGGAAGACACTGCAAGGACCCAGTGCTTTCTTTGAGGACATTCTCATTAAAGTATAACAAGATCCCTGGCAGACATTCTCCCCATGGTAATTATATTCCGGTAGATGTGATGGCTTTCCAGGATAGCAACCAATGTTCCAAGAGTTCTCATTGATGCCAAGTTGGCATTGGCTGCTTGATGATACTAAAACATTTCCAGAACTTGATTGAAATGTACACTTAATCCATTCTGACAATGTTCCTTTTACATAGCATACCGATTATCTTATTGGACTGGGACTTAGGACACTCAGGTTCAAGGCATTTTATTTTCTGAGTGACTTTGGGTAGGCAGCATTAAGAATCTCACAAGGTTGGTCTGTGCACAGTGACAATATGCTGTCTTCACTTTCAGAGGAAAGGCAGGTTATCCATGCAACAATTATCAATCAATCACTGTCTTTCACATAGATCAGAACTGCTGAAAGAGACCTCGTCTAGAGCTGGAGATACCCTTCCCACCCTTTTATCTAGATACTTCTGTAATGTCAGGAATTTAAAAAAATACAGACTATGTTTCTTCTTCAAGAGCCAGTATACATATCACCAGGCAGCTCAATACAGAGCTGCATTTGTAGTCAGTCAAGCTGGGCCACTTGCAGAAATGGTTTTAGCAATCAATGAGAGGAGAAAGAGGAAGAGTTTGGGGCAGGATAGGCTAGTCTGGTGGACCAAATTATATGTACACAATGAAAAATGTTCATCCTTCATACAGGTCTTACATACACACATAACAGGTCTTAAGATCTTTTCTCTCTGAATCCTGACCTTAATTCTTACAGTTGGCTTAGAATCTGCCATTTTCTCTGCAGACCAAAGAATGGTTGCAGGAATTGGGTATGTCTAGTCTAGTGAAAAGAAGGACTAGGGGTGACATAATAGTAGTGTTCCAATATTTGAGGGTGGGGTCTGCTACAAAGAATAGGAGGATCATCCTAATTTTCAAAGTATCAGAAGGCAAGACAAGAAACAATGGATGGAAATCAAACAGAGAAGCAATCTAGAACTAAGGAGAAATTTCCTGACAGTGAGAACAATTAACCAGTGGAACTGCTTGCCTTCAGAAGTTGTGGGTACTCCATTCCAGGAGGCTTTTAAGAAGAAACTGGACAGCCATTTGTCTGAAATTATATAGGATCTCGTGCTTGAGCAATGTCCAACGTCCCTTCCATCTGTTATTCTGTTTCCTAGAGAGAGTATCTTTCATTTTCCTGCCATGATTTCCTGATCCTCAGTTTAATAAATAAGGGTATATATGATTGGATCTGTTATATTCTTATAAATTTATCTATTTAAGATTTCTAGATGGCCAAATCAGTTCTATTTCAACATATTCATGTTGCATAGGCAAGTAGGCTTTATTTTAGGACTTCCCCAATGAAGGCCTGGCCCACCCAAAACTAACATTTGATTTCATAACTTGATGTGCCTGCAAATGTCCCTAATACTTCCTAGTTCCTACAAATTTGGAAGCAGCTTTCTGTTATATACATAGGAGTCTAAATGAGGGACAAGGGGTAAAATGTCAACTTTTCAGCACAAATTCTGCACCTTGTGTACTTTTATGTGATATCTCAACACAAGAGTGAAAGAACAGGGCTTTTGTTGTAATTCCATGATGCATTTGTGTGTGTGTGTGTGTGTGTGTGTGTAAGTAAGCACACACATATGCATAATCCAGAGTGCTCCTGGGACTGCATTTGTCTTAAGTTTCTACAGCCTCTCAAGTTCTGCCTGCAGGCCATGATGCTTCTCCAGCTTCTTATATTCCTTTTTCCTGAACTTGCTGGCACTTGGCACCACTACATCTATCGCTACAGCTATCTTCTGGTCCTTATCTACTACCACGATGTCTAGTTGACTGTATAATATCTGCCTGTCTTTCTGGATCTGGAAAACCCATTGGATCTTAAGTCCTCTTATTTTCCATGATGTTCTGTACGATCTCCCAGGTAGCCCATGCACATTGCAGATGTTTCTCTACACAATGCTAGCTACTTT
>NW_015387614.1:292580-328293 GCF_001527695.2 Protobothrops mucrosquamatus
TGTTCTGTCATGCTTGCTGTTCATACTTACACCTTGTGTTGGACTGTCTCTCAGACCTCTGCACTGTCTGCACCTTGGATCCTGTCTAGTGTTGTAATCTTCTGTTTCTATGGAGCTATATATATATACATACTCAGGCATATATACAAACATATAGGCAAACAGATGAATGGGACCAGATGAAGCATTTGGAAAACATTTTTTATGTTTATTTAGAAGTGAAATACAAACTTTCAGATTTTAATAAGCAATGGCATGTCTTGCCCTATGAAAAGCTCAAGTTCCCCATGTCTTGGTTTGACAAGCTTTATCAACGAGTTGCCCTTTTATATATTTCTTCAGCATAAGAGCTTAAATTAACTCTTCTGTAAAATACTGAAAAAGTAAATGTTCTCACATAAAATCCAGAGTTTTGAGCATAAAATGAGCAGCTCAAACTCTATAAAGCAATTCTCCTTTCCCTCCCTGAATATAATATCCCCCTGAGTGCAATTAAAAAATCCATGCCAACATGCCACATTTTTATCTCAGGTCAGATATTATCCTGAGGCACATAAATCTGAATTCACATATTGACAAATTGGCTTTAGGTCAGTTTACAAGAGCAAAAAGGCTCAGATGCATTAAGAGTTTGGCAAACACTTTTGGTAGGGCAGAAAATATATGCGTTTACTCAGATCATTTATAGGAAAGGTCCAATCCAAATCTGAGAATAAATCCACCTATTTTGATGCTTTTTTTCCTTAAAGCTTTCTTTCTTTCTTCCTTCCTTCCTTCCTTCCTTCCTTCCTTCCTTCCTTCCATGGGAGAAGGCAAAGGACAGATCCGAATACAACACTGAGATATCCAGAGACAATACGCATAAAGGAATATTTCCTTAAAACAAGTATCTTAAATCATCTCCACTCTATCTTTATGAATAGATTTATAATATTGGTGGAGCTGCACAAGGACAGTGTTGAAGGTCACATAAAAGGACAGTGAATGCTTTTACAACTGAATGCTTTTCCCCCAGAATTATTCTTAAGAAACTATATTACAAAATCAGATCCATTCATGGAAAGATAGATTTTTCCCTATACATTTATGCATATGCATTTGCAGTTATTCAAAGAAGTATATATATATAAAACCATAGAACATATTATTTAATCAACTAAAGTTTGTACAACATTGAGGAGATTGTTGAAAAGGACGATGTTAAAATTTTATGGGATTTTCTCATGCAAACTAATTGCCATCAATAACACAACACTTTCTATATACTGTAACAATAATTAAAAGACTTTTGTTTTGTTTTTGTTTTGTTTTTTGTAGACTTGAGGACAGCAGACCTGAGAAAAAAGAAATTGGAACAACAGCAACCAGAGATCCAATATTGAAATATGTTGATTATGGAAAAGATCTTGCAAAGTCCTACAGATATTGGTTCATTAGGTGGATAAAAAGATTTAGCAATTTTTTTACAAAAAAACCCTAAATATTTTGGCTGTATCAATTGTAAATGTTGAAACAAGATACCACCCTGCTGAATGCTTATTATATTTTATGATATTACCCCTAATGGGAACTGATTCCAGTCAAATATTTGATTCTTTCCATTTGCTCTTTGCATTGTGTTAGAGTTACTCTGTGGTAAGATGGGTGGCCAATAAATTTTATGGATGGATGGATGGACGGACGGACGAACGAACGAACGAACGAATGAACGAACGAACGAATGAATGATTGAATGAATTCCTTTATGGATTAAAAAACATAAAATGATAATAATGTAGACAAAAATCCCAAATCCAGTCTGAACATCTGGCTGACTATGCAATGAACCATAATATCATGCAAAGCCCATGAAACAGTAATCAATTTATTATCTTTTTACTTTTATTTTTATTTTTTTATTACAAATGTCAACATTGTTGACACTGAACCATTCTAAAAGCTTTGAAGAATAGGCCTACAGTATTCTAAAAGTTTGTGTTAAAATGGTTGCCTAATTCTAGCTTCTGTAACAAAACAAAATACTGTTTTTGTCCCTTCTAATTGTTGGAACTTCAGTAAACCTCCAGAGAAGGAATTGTTTGCATATGAGCCATCGCCTCTAAGATTACTTGTCAGCATTCAGAGGGTTAAAAAATTTTTTTATCACAAATAAAGATCCTCCAAATTAGTTCATATGAATGCAATAGTTAAGAATGTGTCTTTAGGGGGGAAAAACCCCTGCAGATATTTGACAAGATATTGTAAAGGCTCAAGTTATTTCAGACTTTATAGGTCAAGGCAAAATTGGAATGACAAATCAGCCCTAAATCTGGAGAAAGAGCATTAAAAAAAAACAGATGACAGGCCCACCATGAAGTATGGTGAGTGATTGTCTTACACTGTGACATCTCCATTTTTCAGTATTCCCTGAGAACAATCCGCTTTCAGTTCTGCTATCGACAAGACATGATTTCAAACTCCCAGTCTGCATCCATATTTTTGCCTTCCTTCCAGCTGTAAAACTTTCTTTTGAAAAGGAACTATTACTTCGTTCTCTTAAAATGAAATTAACCGAAGAGATTGTATTAAGAAATCCTATTAAGACTTTAAATTTTTAAAACTCTAAAGGTTTTACACTGAGCTTTCAGTTATGGAAAAAGCTGAGAGATGGAAGGAGAAGACAATGTAACTAATACAGGTAGTCCTTGACTTACAATATTTTGTTTAGTGACAGTTTGAAGTTACAAAGGGCACCCAAAAAAAGTGACTTCTGATCATTTTTCACAGTTATGACCATTGCAGCATCCCCGTGGTCAGGTGATCTAATTCAGATGTTTGGCAACTGACTCATGAGAGTTGCAACAAACCAGGGTCATGTGATCACTTTTTGTGACCTTCTTCTGACAAGTAAAGTCAATGGGGAAGCCAGATTCACTTAACAATTGTGTTACTAACTTAACAAGAACAGTGATTAACTTAGCAACTGGAGCAAAATTCACTTAACAAATGTCTCACTTAGCAACAGAAATTTTGGGCTCAATTGTGGTTGTAGGTTGAGGACTGTCTGTAGCACTTTTAAAAAATTGCTTTTTAAAATGTTTTGATAAAAAAATATTAGAGAATTCTCCAAAGTTATATTCAAGTTAACCTAGGAAACTTCAATGATATCTGGGAAAAAGAAAGGGAGAGGAGATAAATCATGGTGCATAGGCATGGAGAGGTACAAGAGAAAGAAATATAACTGTGGAGTCCTTGATGCTCTCTTGATTGATCTTGATTGTTTACTTGCAGACATTTCATTACTCCACTAGGTAATATGATCAGCACTAGTGGGTGTATCCCTATTTATACACAGTAACTTCCCCTGCTAGTGTCAGTGTGTAGTTTTCTCCTTGGTAGTTCCTTGATGGGGGTATTGTTTTCTGTTTGTTTGTCTGATGTTATCTGGGTATTGGTTGCTAGAAAGAATGTGGTCTGTTTGTTTCCTTCTTAGTGTTTTTTATTGCTTCTTTTGAATGGTGTGTAAACTTGGTTTATTTTAATCTGTCTATTGATGGCTGAATACCAGCTTCCAAGAATTTCCTAAGGTTTTTGAATTTAGCTTGGTCTAGAAAATGTAACTGTTTTGTATTCAAATGCTGCATCTTTTAATTTTTCTTCCATCCTTCATAGGAAAGAATAGTGCATATCTTGATGGGAAAACAGTTATTAGAGACAAGAGTTAATAACAGATATATATTACTGATCATTTTCCTCTAGTTTGTACTTTAATTTGAGTTACGTTTTTCACAGGTAGCTCTGCTATGCTGTTTTTGGAGAAGCGTTACTTTTTTATCACATATTTCACCAAGTTCCAAGCAATTTTAATTGCTACTCTCATAAGACCAATAACTTTAAAACAATTACTAAAATTATCCTCTTTTGTATAATTTAAAAAAAAGTATGTGTATCCATCATTTTTTCTTCTGTGAACTATTTTCTTTTTCCAGTCTTATTTTTTAGGTTAACTGGGTTGCTATTATTTTTAAATAGATGGAACTATCTTCAAATATTATTTTGTTATCTAGACTAAGCTTCAAATAACCAGTTAGCAATTGCTCAGATCTTTTAGCTGACAGCTTCACCCTATCTTTGCACTTTTTAAAATAATATTTCAATCCTGAGGTCTGTTTGTAAGTCAACACACATCCCTAGTCATTCTCTCCTGTCTGTAATTCTTTTTATGTCATGTCCTACAACAAGCAGTTTCTATCGGGCACCTCAATCTGACATTATTGATATCACATAGAGCTTTAGTCCAAATCTTAAACCAGTCACAAAAAAACAGAATGCTTCTCACAGCCAAGGATGTGTTTATTGTTTTCTAAGAGAAGTTAGGGTTAATTCTGGTTGCATAAAATACTGAATGACAAACGCATGGAACTATCTGTCTAGTTATCTAAAGCTTCATTTCCTGATCCATTACAGTCAATTCAGAGATAGTCCAGTCTAACTTACCTTCTTGTAGTTTATAATGGAAAACAGAGAAATTAGTGGGTTCTGTACATTTATTTTTCAGATGATAGAATGACTTTTCTCCAACAGTTGGAGTTTTATTCAATAATAAAATGTGCAAAGGGCAATTGAGTGGAAGGAGATTGAGTTACCCTTAACTAGAGTACCGTTGCTCAGATGCAATGGAAGATGGTTTATTTGATTCATACTGAAGTACGGTTAGCTACAAATCCAATTGCATTCTCTATATGGAATGGATAGGAATGTCATCTATATCACCGGTCATAAAAATATCTAAAGCCAACACTGAAATCTTAGTATAAGCCCATCCATCAATCTGAGGTTTTTTCGGTATTTTCCCTTGATGGAATACTTGATTCTTGTAACAAACAAAATAGATCAGAAGACATATTCAGTGTAACAAATTGTATTAAATGTTTTGTGACTCGTAGTTCACTTCATCAGATGAATAAAGTGACTAACTGATGCTCACAAAACTTTATGGCCTTTAACACAATATATTAGTCTGTTACCTTATTCCTTCTAATTTTTGGCTACCATGATAAATCTGGCTTTGCTTATGTGTCAAATAATATAGATCCTGGTCATTTCTGGTTTAAGATACCACAGTTACTTGGAAAATATATGTGTGTATATATTTCGGTTGGTTTGCTTTAATCTTTCTTTATTGGACTTACTTTGACTGTAATATACAATTTGAGGAGATTATGTACAGGCCACTGAAGAAATAGCTTCAGGGCAAAATAATGCAATAAACAAACAAATAAACTCATAATACAATCATTTAAATGTATAAAAGGCCATATAACATGACATTTTTATCCACATTGATAATTATGTAATGACTCTATGGCAGGAGAAGGCAATCTGTACACTCTTAACAATTTGGTAGGTAATGAAGTGAAAGAAATGTTTAACGTTTCTGATGAGAAGGGGATGAATATCTCCACTGTAAGAAATAGAATGTGGGTAAGAAAATGACTTTGAATGGGAGGGGAGAACAAATAAATAAATAAATAAATAAATGTTTGCTTCACAAGATTTAATCTTCAATATTTGCAAGAAGAAATTCACAACAGATCATTTTGGATGGAGAGAGACCTAATAATGTGCTTATTACTTTTTTTAAAAAAAAGAAAAGGAATTCTAATTATAACCTTGATTATGCTGCAGTTAATAAAGTCCGAATCACTAAATTGATCTGATGATTTGAGCTCTCTTTGAGTGTCAATACCATCTAATGAAAGCACAAGGATTAATTAGCTTTGGAAGATAGAAGCAAATTCATCAGAATCATTAGGAAGCTTGAACAAAAAAAGAATAAAATGGGGAAATTGCTTTTTTATTACTTCTTAAAATAAGCACAGCTTCTATTCCAAAGTCAAAATTTCTTTCTGAAACCCCATACTACTGGCTCAATAAACGTGTCTTACATGAAAATGTTTAAGATTTTTTTTAAATCCTCAATTCAATGACCCTTACTCTCCCTTTCAGTTTTCAGAACAAAGCCATAACATTTGTAAATCTTTCAAGCTCTTTCCAAAGTTTTGTTCTATATAAAAAGATTTATTAGTACTTGATACTTCATAACAGGCAGACAGTCAAGTGCAAGAAGTCACAAACCAGGATAGAGTTCAAAAATACTACAAGTTTATTTCATACTCTCTGTACATGAGAACCTGAACTACTAATGGTCAAGGAGAATTGGTGACAGATAAGAGTCAATGGATTTCAAAGGGGGCTGACCTTAAGTTTCTTAAGGGGGGTGTAGAGACCCCAAAATAATGATGCATTTGACCCTGCCCTTCAGCCTGGCCATTTCCTACACAACACCTACTGTATATAAGTCTTGGGTGATGTCTAAACTTCAGCATTTGGAGTCATTACAAAACCAAGGAACAAAATACAACCAATTGTGGGGGGGGGGGAAGCAGAATCTGGTGAACAAAAAAAGAATACATAACGACTGAATGTGGTTTACTTAGAACAGCGGTTCTCAACCTATGGGTCGCGACCCCATTTGGGGTCGATCGACCATTTCACGGGGGTTGCCAAGCAAGGCTGTCCGCCATTTTTTTCCCCTTTTCCGGCGGGTGCCTTGAGCTGGGCCAGCTGGTGGTCGGCCTGCTCCGTCTTTGCCGCTTGCCGGCGCAGGGGGCGGAACCACGCATGCGCGGTGCTCCCGGGCAGGGAAAGTCCTCAACGTACGACCGGTTTAGTCCTCGACTTACAACCGATTTAGTCCTCAACTTATGACCGGTTGAGGGTCGCGGCATTAAAAAGGTTGAGAACCACTGACTTAGAACAAACCAAAAAGACAAAAATGGAACCAAAATCTGAGATAGGGTAATAGAATTATTGTTCTTGGATCTACTAATTAATTCTAAAACCATTTTTATTTGCCACTGCTCCCAACATCAATTTAATAGGATACAAAGTAGCAATCACCAAATTTCTTTATGTAAGAGTAAGAAAATTACTTATAAAATAATAAGCCGAATCACTAGTGATGTAGTTTTATGTGTTTTGAAGTACTATTATCAGCCATCTGATGTCCGGCATTAGATTATGAACTTTATTAAATAAAAAGTTATCTAAGCTCAGGCATATATCACAAAGCATTTCAAGTGAAATGTGCTTTTTGAAAAGGCAATTGGACTTTCTTTGTTTTTCCTTGAAGATATTTTCACTTCTCATATAAGAAGCTTCTTCAGTTCAGAACTAAAAAGCTTCTTGGATGAGAAGTGAAACATCTTCAAGGAAAAACCAAGTCCAGTTGCCTCTGTTTTTGGAGCCTGGTGCTGATCCTGGCGCTTCCACTGAGCCCTGACAGTCCCGAAGAAACGCCGATCCTGGCGCTTCCGCTGAGCCCTGACAGCCCTGCAGCTCCAGCCATCTCTCACTCAGGCTTGTGCAGTGCTGCCACGGGTTCAGCTCATTTCCCTCCCCCGCTACTTTTCTAGGATGCTCGCATACCACCTGCCAGGTGCCAATGTACCACAGGTGGTATCCGTACCACTGGTTGAAAAGCCCTGCTCTAGCCCTATTATCATATGTCTTTTAACATTTGTAATAAATTTTACAAATAAATAAACAAAACACATTTCTTCTAATAAATTAGGCACGTAGTTTTTCCATTTTTCATTTGAAGCATAATTTTAGGAGGATATTTCAGATGATGCTTATCTCATCGAACCACAGTACGAAAGTATTCCATGTTTCACTTGGTATGATAGAGTTCGCAGATACAATACAGGTAATACTTCTTTAGTGACCTCATTTAGTGAGCATTCCCAATAGAGACGAAAAAGTAACTTTATGACCACTTTTTGCATTTACAATTTTTGCAGACCTGTAAAGCTGAAGTAAGATCATAAAATCATGATGCTTCACTGAGCAACTGCTTTGCATAATGGACAAGTTGCCGGTCCCAGTTGTGATCATTAAACCAGGATTACCTGCATCTCTTTCTCTCTGATATCATTGTTGCTGTTGTTCATTATTAACATGGGACAATAAATACATGAATCACCACTGGAAATCAGTATGTATGTATTTTAGCATGAATAGTCTAGGATAAATGTTGCTTCCAGTAAAAGAACTAACATTTTGGGTAATAAGACTGAGAATGCTTTCATTAGGCTCTGATACAACTTACTAAAATAAGATTTGCACATAGTATTTGCAAACAATAGGTGATGTCAGCTGAGAATCTGACTCTAGAGTTCCTTTTGGCTCTCACTTTTCAGACTTTCCCAGTCCTACAGCTGCAGTGTCATTATTGAATCCAAAACTATTCAATATTTTAAAAGTCATGCTTTTCTCTGTTTTGTTACTGCTCCATAGAAAAAGTCTTGGAAGAGGTCCTTCTTTTGGGTAAACAATTTCAGATAGCAGCTGCCTATCTACTGCTTGAACATACCAATAAAGGAAGGCCACCACATCTCTGAGACATTATTTTTATTGTCAACCACCACTTACTTTCAAGAAAGTTTTATAACATTCAACTGGAATTCCTATAACTTAGTTTCAGTATTCCAGGCCTAGCACTCTGGAATAAAAGATAATAGGTCTTGGCATTCGTCTGTGTGACAGTGTTTTAGATATTTAATAAATTATCTGTTTTTCAGAGCTAAACATATCCAGTTTCAATCTTTCCTTACAGGTTTTCATTTTAATTCTTGATCATTTTTTATTCCTCTCTCTGTATCCTTTGTTACTCTGATTCCTGAACAAAATAGAACAGGGCTATTTGTGATGATGCATTTGATGAAAATGTCTTATCCCCATTGCTATGCTTTACCCCATTTCCCCAAAAAAGGGATTAATGAAAGTATCGATTTTAGGAATGTTTAGCATCTGAAGAGACAATTTTAGTTGGAAAATTGCAAAGAAAATGGAAAGAATTTCCTTCCTCTTCTTCCCCCCTTCTCCAATTTTCCCTACAACAACTGGGCTGGAACTAGAACTCACATTTTCCTGCTTTCTAACCTGGTGCCTTAACCACTATACCAAACTGTACTATACTGTACTGTACTGTACTGTACTGTACTGTACTGTACTGTTCTTTCTTTCTTTCTTTCTTTCTTTCTTTCTTTCTTTCTTTCTTTCTTTCTTTCTTTCTTTTTTTCTATTTCAAAACTGGAAGTGCTGCATTATACAGTTTAGAGGCCAGCTTCAAAATATCTTCCTCCTGTTCATTGCTGGTTTAATTTAAAATTGAGAAATGATACTATAATTTCTTATCACATCAAACAACCCCAGATGCTCATGTTAACTGGGCTTTCTCAGTTTATAACCTCAACCTGTTTTGCCTATTCTTTCCAGACTTATTTAAGTTGAATCTGGTGGCACGTTTATAGTGCAGAATTTGTTTTTGCTCAGTGGAAAGATACTGCCAGGCTTGGTTTGTTGTTTTCTTCCTCTCTCCCCTGTGTAGTAAAAGAAAGCTCCCTGTTTTGCCTTCGGTAGAGCAGCATCCAAACAAGATGGAACTTTTCCTGGAATAGCAAAATGCTTGTTCCTTTGAAAAATGCATAGGCTGACTAACTTTACATGTAGCTATTGTACATCTGAGCTATCGCTGGTTTAAGGCAAATGTACCCTTTGTTTTATGGATTGTGTCATTTCCATTGTCTCGGGGTGCTATTGTTTGTCATGGATTGTTTACAAGCTGACTGCCTGGAGAATACACACTCATGTCACAAAGGTTTAAATAACCTAAAGTGGTGCTTCTGCTCAAATATATATTCCCAAGAGGATGTGGCAAGTGACCATCCAATCTATCTTTTTTTTCCTATGGCTGTCGTAGATCCTTTGTTTTCAGATATCAGATAAAATGTCTGTTTGTTATTTGTACCCTGTCCAGGCTTCCAGTTACTGTCATGAAAATAAGTGAGTTTAAGATGGTTGATAAAATTCTCTGTGTCAGGGCAGAAGAGAGGGAAATAATCAGATTTTACTTTAAACATCCCTTGAATATTCCTCAGGTTTTCTTTTTCCTCTTTGAGCTTACTCTAATAAATTCACTGGGTTTATCTGAAAGGAAGATTTCCCAAATAATTTATCTTTTAAGCCAGAGGTTTGTTTCATATTGGCTGTAAATAGTGATAACAGGTTATTTTCACTTTAAAGAATCAGTTTTGGGGAAAAGGTTTGCCTTAAAACCAAGATTAAGATGTGAACCATCAATAATGGTAGAAATGTTTATTATTAATTGTAATGATAATAGTAGCAGAAGTAATAAGAGAGAAGAAAAACAATAGAATCCTTTTGATTCCTTTTCCTTTCTCAGAATAACAGAATAACAGAGTTGCAAGGGACTTGGAGGTCTTCTAGTCCAACCCCCTGCTCAAGCAGGAGACCCTATACCATTCTAGACAAATGGCTATCCAATCTCTTCTTAAAAACCTCCAATGATGGAGCACCCACAACTTCTGAATGCAAGCCATTCCACTAGTTCATTGTTAATTATTAGGAAATTTCTCCTTAGTTCTAGATTGCTTCTCTCTTTGATTAATTTTCATTCATTGTTTCTTATTTTGCCTTCTGGTGCATTGGAAAATAGTTGACTTCCTCTTCTTTGTGGTCAACCTATTTTCCAAAGCATCAGAAGGCAAGACAAGAAACAATGTATAGTCTAAATCTTGTTGTGGTTGAAATCTGGTTTACCTAGAGCAACCAGATCACTTTGAATATACAAATGTATTTGCATGAAATTAATGAATGGTGTATATACTGTACTAGGTTCTCAGCAAGCCGAACCATCCTGATCAGAAGCGGAACCAGAGCTTATATGCCTTGGACTTATTACGTTGCCAACACAAGACAAAAGAAAAATTGGAAATTACATCAGGGCAGTAGAATATTTTGGATAAACTCAACCATATGAAATTATTGTTTATCTCCATCTATTATGTTGGTATAATAGCTATACCATCTTTGATATATGGTCAGGGAATATAAATAATTTGGTTTACTAGGCCCATAACATCCTGGCTGAGTCTTCTCCCTGTTTTCCACTCAAGGTCAAGAATGTTTTCTTACCAGGACAGTTTAAGCAGATTTTCTTCTTCTCTGTCACATCTCTAGATTACTGCTTCATTCTTGGTGTAACTGCCTCCTATATTATTATTGAAGAGGATGAAGGATACAATAGCTCTGCAATATAATCTCTCCCCGAAAGCTATATTTTAGACTCATTGACATAAATTCAATACATATGATTGGAATGATTCTACAGATTCATTTTATAAAGATGATTGCAATTATTAAAAGGGCTACTGCAATGAAGCTTAATGATTGCAACTACGACTAAGAGTATCAGGCTTTTTTTTGCTTTTAAAGACAAAGCTATTTAATGGAATCAAAACAAATTGTCAGTGTTGATTGTCTTAAAGTCAAGAAACATCTCTTTTTCTCACACATAGTTTTTGCCAGTAATGAAGCTTCTAAAGCTATGCGTGTGTCAAATTATTAAATACCCGAGTTACATTTCATACAAGTACTCTTAACTATTTTGATTTCTGATCGTATTTATAATAATGTCTGGGCCTCCCAAATTCAAATGGACACAAAAGTTTCTGAAGGAATTACGTTCACCAGACACATTGAAGCTCTTTTTCTATCAAGAGTTCCAAGAGAACTTCCAGAAAGAAGGAAAGCCTGTTTGGTGTAATGGTTAAAGGTACCAGGCCAGAAATTGGGAAATTGTAACTTCTAGTCCAATCTTAGGCATGAAAGCAGATGAGTAACCTTGAGCCATTCATTGCTTGAGCCAGTAATTCTCAATTCTTAGAAGAAAGAATGGCAAAAAAAACAAATCACTTCGGAAAATCTTGCCATGGAAACTGCAGGAACCTCTCTAGGGAGTTGCAGGAGTCAACACTGACTCAAAGGGGGGAAGAAAGACAGAGAGACAAAGAATGAGAGGGAGGATTCTTAGCAACCAACATAGATTTTTTCCCCATGATGTTTAGTTCCTAATCTGGTCTTTCAGATCCTCCAACAAAGCATCCTTATTACTTTGGCTCAAAATTCACGCATTTTCAGCTACCAAAATTTTAGTTGATGTTTGATTACCTCAATTTTAGGATCTCATTTTTGTGCATGTTTAGTGACGTCATGTTTTTGGAATTTTTTTAAAAAAATAAATAACTTAAAGATATAATTTAATTTTCCCATGACCATCAACTGGAAAAGGTCCTCAGTTCAGGTATCATGTTATAAATTTCTGGCTTCTGCAGTGGTTCTTAGTAGCTTTTGAATTATGCAGGAAAAAAGATGAGCAGTATTGTTTTATAAAGATTTGGAGTGGATTTAGGAAATTAATAATTAATTATAAGTATGTTAGATGCTATTATATCAAAACTAAAATGGTTGTGTCTACAGAGAAGTTTCAATAGCACCGGAATAACATCTATCTATTTTTTTTTTCTTCCATTCAACCATATCCCGTTCTCAGACACTGCCTGCACAAGTCCCTGCAGTTTTCTTGGCAAGGTTTTTCAGAAGTGGTTTGTCATTTTCTCCTTCCTAGAGTTGAAAGAGTGTGACTGGCCCAAGGTTATCCAGCTAACTTTCTGCCAAAGGCAGAACTAGAACTCATGGTCTAGAACTCAAGGTCTTCAAATTTCTACCGTGATCTTTAACTACTGCACCTAACTGGCAAAATTACTTCAATGTAAATCATGGTTTCTGTTTGAGGGTCATTGCCACAACCAAGGTATTTTCTCAAAGTTCTAGTTAAGGACAAAGCTCCCTTCTAAACTTTATATATTCTGGAATCACCACTGTATGTCACAATAACAATGTTTTTTGCCAATGTACAAAGAACCAATCATATCCCACCCCATGTGCACAAATGGGAATAGTGGAAGTAATGTTCGGTATTTAGTATCTAGAATAGATATCAACAGTTGTCCAATGTATTTAGATTTTTTCCCCTTTATGTTCTTGCAAATGGTATGTCATCTTTCTGGATAATTTCTTTCTTTGTAGCTTATTTTTTCATAGCAACAAGCATCCTAAATAAAATATGCATATTATTTGCCTAAGAACAAGACTTACACGAGATTATTTGTTTCCCTTCATTCCGGTTTCAATATCCCTTGAATATTCACATTTATTATTTCAGTGTAGGTAATTTATTCACTCTATATGTCAGGGAGCCTCCTGAACTTTGTGCGTTATCACTATCATTTACTGAAGCATAAAACACCAAGATTAATAAAAAGACTTCAGCTTCTTCTAGCTGGCCTTCCAAGTCTTTAAAAAAGTGGTTCAAACTTTGTGGATCTTTAGGGACCTTAGTAGCAAATAAAAATGAGATGACACTATATGATTATTGCCTTAGCGGTTGGGAGGAAGAAGAAACCCATTCTTTGAGTTTTTAATTTTAAATCATTTTTAAGGCCAGAATTTGATTATAAAAGGTTGCAACACTGCAGTCAGTTAGGGAGCCGATGACAACAAATACAGCAGAACAGAATGCAAGAAACTGCACATAAGTAGAATAAATTCAAGCTAGTAGGCTACCTGGCCTCACGCACAGCTGGTCTTATTTTCTTGCTGCTTCCCATTTAATTCTCCGTGGGGGTGAAGTTTGGATCAATATTTTGAAAAAGTGAAAATTACAAAAGGATTCCATTTAGCAGAACACCTTTAAAAGGGCAGTTTGGGTTTGTTGAGGTTTACGCTGTGAGGTTAAGCCCTGCGTTGCACAAGTACAGTTGAGAAGGAAGAAAGCAAAAGAAAACATTTGGTTGTTTTTTTCTTTCTTTACCACTGTTCAAGATCAAGGTGCCTCTACATAGCAATAAGCAATGTGAAACTTTTACACAGCAGTGTTCTTCAGACTGGGGATCTTCAGACTTCAGTTGCTAGACTTCCCAGCCAATATAGCCACAGATAAGTTACTTCTGTATAATTCATACTTGCAAGTCTTTGAAGATGCTAAGATGTCCAGGTGAGATGAGAATCCTGAAAGGTGAAATCCAACAGCTTCAGAAGGCATCCTGAGGGAGGTAGCTTGGTAGCCCAGCTGAAGAAAGTCAAATTTTTATATCCAGTTTTATATCTTCTCCTTATCCAGTACTAAAATCACTTTTATTTGCAAAGGCTTACACATCTTGCATTTTGCCTTGTTTCTGTTGAAAGCTCTATCTTTTGATCTGATCTAGGAATAAATGAATGAAAGCCTGGAGTTTAATTGAAATAAAGATGAATGGAGTTCTAACAGAATTAGTAGTTCCTGCTTTACATTTACAAATTATTATTTTTAAATATCTTTCTTGCCAGAGTTTGGACAGTTTCTTCACAGACTTTTAAGGCTGTAATCCTATAATAGTTACCTGAAAATGAATTTAACAGAATAGATTGGAAATGTGTATTTGAGTAAATAGGCATCAGTATAGGGTTTTAAGGGCTTCTGTCAGCTACTAGATTTTATTGTGAGTTAGATAAATTTATTTACAGATAGAGAACAACGCCAGTGGTTGTTTTTTTATTTATGCACTTAGGAATTCTAGTTCTTACTTTATTTGTATCAGGTCATTTGTATTTTGAAACACGGTAAAAACAAACCATTTCTAGCATTATCTAGAAGTGCTAGGTCCATGAAGTCACTTGCATGAGAAAAAGAAAGTATAGATAAAGCTAGTTTAGACTGACAGTATGTACCACATTTCTCCATACTTTTTTCTCCTGTAAATCATCTGCCTCAACTCATTCTGTCTTCAATATTTATTTTGTGATTTGATCCTTATTCATTCTATATGACAAACCATTTCTTCCATACTGGTCACTCATATTTCTGTTTAATACACCTTTATTCAGCACCTGCTCATTCTTGAATCTACTGTATCTTTTCTCATTTCGCTGGAACAATATTGTGACAATTCCATGAAAAAGCACTGCCTTACAGCCTTCCTGAATGTTGGTGAGAACGTCATGGTGCAGATTATTTCAAAGCAAGGAAGACTCCTGGTCTTCCAGTCCTAAAACATTGTAGAAAGAGGAATCTACCAAATGATATCCTCATTAGTCCATATTGGGAGTAGATTGTCATGAAAGATAATCATATCCAACCCATAGATAGATGTGATTTATTACAGCAACATAAAACAACATCTCCCTTTTAAAGAATTTGTCATCCCTTAATTTGGAGTAGAGTCAGAGTAGAGCAACTGGAAGGAGCAGAGTGTTTACTGTACAGATGCCCTTCCTGATGCCACATGGAGTTCACAGCAGATTTTTTTTTTTGCACCCTAGAAGAGAAACATCTGCCACTACCTAGGATTGATCTCTCAGCCTTCCAAGTGGGAGACTAGCATCTTCACCATTAGGCCACCATGCTACTCAAACTTAAAACAATATATCAGGACAAAATGTCCAGGTGGCTATACAGCACAAAACAAACATTCATTACTGTAAGTAAAAAGAAGAAGAAAAGAAAAAAGAGGGAAAAAATGGATGGGAAACTATGATAAATTACAAAATTTTATAGCATGTAAATTCCAATTAGTATGTAAACTCCAGTTAAGATACCAATAGCTATAACACAAAAAATAGCTATTTTCCTGCAATCTTTGCTGAACTGATGACTTTATAAAGTGTATGCCCTGTAAAAGTGTATGACAATACAGAAATTTGAAATATATGTTTAAAATGATGAAACCGAAATAGCCAAGGGGTGACATAAAAGCTCTGACACCTAGCAAGTCAACATCTTGGTTTAACTTCATCCCAAGATCTTTCCAGGCCTGGCATGCATAGAATACATATGTAAGCAAATAAATAAATGCATATATAAACAGTAAATCTGCAATAAACTGAATTAGATTAACTTTGGTATTTCCATGGAAAAGTGTGGATGTCCAGGCCTATAACCTGTGTCAGAGACCCTTCTCCCAAAATTTGCTGAAACCATTATTTTAAATGATATGTTCTTAAGTGGGCTTTGGAAGAGATAATGCCAATTCTAACTGAAAGAGAGCCTTGAAGTATGAGATTCAGAACGTAGATCTCAGCAATTTAGATTGTATTGATTCTTGGGTGGGAATATTCTTGTATACATTACACTGTGCACAGAATAAGATAAGACTTTGTCTTACATTATTTAATTGGAACAAGCGCCTTAAAATCTATAAAGGCAACATAGTAAGAACCTCTTGGCATATTTTGTTGATAGATGCTGCAAGTAATGCATCGATTCACTATCAAAAAGCCTGATTGGAAGTCAGCTTGTTCTCTGATTAGAATTTTCTCTTGTATCATCCAGTTAGCAAGCTTTAAAGAGATAAACCAGATATAATTAACTTATTACCCTGAGCAAGATGATGGAATAATAGTTAGCTGAGTTGATATTATCCCCTTTCTTGTATATATTTTATTATTATTGAGTTACTCCAATATTTGCAGATCTGAAGAGAGATTTCAATGTGGGTAAACAAAAGGGTCAAAACAGAAGTTCATCATTTACAGTAACTCTGGTGGAGTTGCATGCACACATACAATATATCCAGGGACTTTGCTTGCCATTTTTTAACTGATGAATTAAAGACAGCATTCCAATTCCAAAATGGGAAACCAATTTTGTAGAGAGTCAAGAAGAAAGCAGTGTAGATTCAGGTCTACAGTTGATATGCAAAATGAGTTACTTAAATGTGCATCTCCAATTTGATGGTATTAAGACTATGTCCCACTGTTGAAGAAGCAGAGGAAACAAAGCTCCAGAACAAATACAGATGTTGGGGTCCTTGGGACATAAGCAGCAAACTTTGAATTGGTTGCCTGGTGCCTTAACCACTAGACAAAACTGGATTTCCAAAACATCTTTTCTGTCTATTTATTATTAACAATAGATGTTGAAATGTATAGACTAGAAACAGCTTGCTTTTTTCCTGCTTATGTTTGGGTTAGTTGCTGGAGATACCATGCTGTTTACTGAACTTCGGGTTACATCTTTTAAATGGTATTAGGATGGGGCTTGTCTTTATTTAATATATATAACCCGATATCAAGGAAGTCCAGAGCATGTCATCCCTTGGAACCAACACCCTGATAAGCTGAAAGCTGGAAAAATCACCAAACAATCAGGGAAGCAACCATAGCCTAATCAAGGACTATCAAAAAAGAAAAGATACCCCCAATTAAAGCAGGCTGGTCAAGTTACTACTAAACACTCAGCGAAACCCATTCTCCTAAACACTGGTGTTCCCTAACCTCCCTAGTTCCCTAGTAACAAAATAGGAAAATAAACAAATCTGGAGAACACCAAGAACTCAAGCCACTGCAGTGTTAGGGGAGGAACAGTGGAGCTCTTGTATTGTCTGTTTCTTAAGAGATCTTCTGTAAGGAGAATCTTAATTTAGGGGAGAAGAAAGAACAAGATCAGTGTCTGTTGGAATAAGTTTGGTATCAGATCTATAAATTTAAAGGGACAAAATGGTTACTCAGAATGCACATTGTATTATTTGCCAGAGACAAAATTAATTCAACCATCTCCAGCTCTTTGTAGATTTGAAAGGTCCGGCTATTCTGAGTTTGAATGTGCTGATTTTGTCCCATCTGGGAGGTTAACAAAGAGAATTTTCAGATTGTTCAGAAATATGAGTTTCAGCAAGATAAAAGTGAAAAGCTTCCGAGTTAGAAAGCTTAGTCAAGATAAAAAAAAAAAGGAAACAGGACTCAGCAAGAGGTACAACTAGCATAATAGTAATGGCAGCAAGGCCATTAGGAAAAGAAATAGAAAAGAAACAATCAGAGGCTTTATAACTACATTGATTTTGTATCAGCTACCTACAGTACTGGCAAGCAGTTCAGGTCCTATAAGATTAGTTTAATTTTTTCTGAACTAAATGTTATCAACAGATAGCTCCATTTTTTATTTTTAGTAGGCTCAGCTTCCAAATTATTTTCATTAGTAGTCTCTTGTAAAGCAAATTGCAGTAATCAAACTCTTAGATGGAAAAGGTATAGTTACTTTTGCTAATCCTTCCAGATCGAAGAGAGTTTGAAAGTTGGTTTATGCTCTAGTTTTCATCATGCCTAAATAATCATTTTCTCCGTCAAACACAATTGCTTTGCTCTTTATAATCATATTTACTGCTTCATCTTACAATCAACCCACTTCCTGCAATCTATTCAGGATCTCATCCAACAACATAGCATTTTATATGCTATTTCAGTCCTTCATTTCTTTATTTCTTTCTCTTCTATGTTCATTTTTCTAGCAGAAGAGACAGAGAAACAACAGGATCAGAACTGGTTACAACTTGGAAGAACATCAGAAATCATAGCATGGTGGGTTTGTCTGTCTGTCTAAATAAATGAAAGCAAAGGAAATGACAAAGCACTTTTTTATTATTGCATGAACATGTCAGGACTTCCAGAGGAGAAATGGCAGACTAAAGACATCTCTGAAAAAATGGAGCCAATTCCTGTGACAAAGAATGAAGAGCTGCTGATAGACTGATTCTTTGGAACTTGTGGAAAAGAGAGGATAGGAGATTGCCCACATGTACTTTTTGTGTTCCTCACAAAAAGACTGCAGGACAATGGAGTCCCGCAAGTTTGAATTCTGCTAGATGATGGAAATGGTCATTTTGCTCACAACTGGCTACCAAAGGACATTAAACTTCCTAAGTTCAAATATTGAAACATTTACAATAAGATTTTGGTATTTATTATAAAGAACAAATAGCTTCTCATGGGAAATAGATCCTGTATTGGTTTTTCTAAGACATAACAAATATTAATAATTTCATGATTTTAATTACCGGGCATTACAGGGGACTAAGGATTTTAGGTAGTGAAAAAAATACTAACCTAAAATGATGCAAAACATTATAATCAGTGAAAACAGAAAGGAGACTTTTGAAGAATGGATTCAGAAAATAGTAGCCATAATATCAACAATATTAATAATGATATCTGCTTTTATGGATAGATGTTATTAAAGTAATGGCTAGTGTAGAACAAATTTTATCTGACAACATAGAAGTGGTATCAAAACTTAATTTATAACTGATGGGAAAGAGAATAACTTAGAAAATGATGTTTCACTGGTTTTACAAAAGAAATTGGATGAGGTTTTAAAATTTAAAAGGGAAATACAAATCACAAACCTTGTGAGTGACCTGGACAACTTTTTCCTATTTGATTTAAAAAAGAGATTTGTTAAAGCCTTGAAGAACTCTGTATGATGGAACAAAGTAGAAATGAAATCAAATTCTGCCAATATCTCAGGGGCTGCCACAAGGAAGAGGGAGTCAATCTATTCTCCAAATTACCTGAAGGCAGAACAAGAAGCAATGGGAGGAAACTAATCAAGGAGTGAAGCAACTTAGAACCTAGATCTAAAGGAGATTAATCAGGGAATGACTTTCCTCCAGAAGTTGTTTGCACTCCAACACTGGAAGTTTTAAAGAAGAGATTGGACAGCCATTTGTCTGAAATGGTATAGGTTTTCTGCCTGAGCAGAGGGTTGGACTAGATGACCTCCAAGGTCCCTTCCAACTTTATTATTATTATTATTATTATTATTATTATTATTATTATTATTATTATTATTATTATTATTATTATTATTATTATTATTATTATTATTATTATTATTATTATAGAATAGGTCTGAATTTTGTCTGAAATGATAAAGGGTTTCCTGCCTGAGCAGGGGGTTGGACTAGATGACCTCCAAGGTCCCTTCCAACTCTGTTGTTGTTACTAAGTATGAAGGTTGTTAATGAAAAGACTATGAAGTTTATTTATTTGATCAACATTACAAGAATATATGTTGTTACTTCTGGTAACTCCTTATAGATTTCCTGCTGACATCAGTAATGAAAGGTAATGTTTTATGGATTTGTTTATAGAGGTGAGATGGGATATGGGATGAAGAGATAATTGTTTGTAACTTAGCGGAGGTGGAGATTCATTAAATTTGTACTTATTGTGATGAAGTTAGAAGTTACTTTATACATTTTTATTATTTTTGCTTTTATCTTTCTTCCCTTTTTGTTTCATCTTATACTCTTAGTTCTTTTTATTGTCTTTTTTCTTTCTTTTACATTTTACATTTACTATATTTAATATATCTCATGTTACACTTAGTTCAAGTAAGACCTTACTATCTTTATATCTGAGTGTAACCATCATGAAATGAAAAATAGCTAATAAAGCTATACAACTTACAGGCAAAACCAGTTCATACTATCCAATTCATCCTCTATTAAATCCTAATTGATTATATATGAAAAAGGCTCAAAGACTATTTTTTACCATATTAATCAATAAGAAAAGACATCTACCAGAGGTAATGTTGCTTTCACTTAGTTAGTTTACCTTTTACCATATCAGATGGACATTATCAAAGATTCCCTTAATCTTCTCTTATCTCTAACTTGATACTGGAATCACTTCTGTCACTTACAAAGCAACTGAAGGATACCCTAAAAACTGATCAACAAATTATTGTATGCAAATGTACTATTTATAATTAAATTATTAAGTTAGTAATATACACAATTATACAATTAAGTTAGTAATATAAGTCAATCATATTATAAAATTATAGAAAGTATCATATAGCATCTCTAAGCCCTAATGTATGCATGACATGCATATAATTGGAGCTTTACTTGGTTTTTGAATTCTTTGGAAAAAATATCCTAAGAAATAAAAGTCTCTATTTGTAGATGTAAATATTTAAACTGTGCATACACAGACACAATCATTAAAAATCCAAGTGAGTTTCTAAGCAAAGATACAAACCCTCCAAAATCAATATTACTTCAAGATTGATAGAGGGGCTTAGAGGAATTTCCATGTTAATACATTTAAGTTATTTCAAGAAGATGAATTACTGGCATTAATTTTTTTTATGGGAAGGACAGACTCTTGGATTTTTGTGGTTGTTATATGATGATGGGGCTGAATATTTTTCATGATTTTCAGCCTTATTACTGTCTCACATTTTCCATCTTTCAATAATAATAATAATAATAATAATAATAATAATAATAACAACAACAACAACAACAACAACAACAATAATAATAATAATAATAATAATAATAATAATAATAATAATAATAATAATAATAATAATAATAATAATAAAGTTGGAAGGGACCTTGGGGGTCATCGAGTCCAACCTCCTGCTCAGGCAGGAACCCTACACCATTTCGGACAAATGGCTGTCCAGTCTCTTCTTAAAAACTTCCAGTGTTGGAGCATTCACCGCTTCTAGAGGCAGGTTGTTCCATTGGTTAATTGTTCTAACTGTCAGGAAGTTTCTCCTTAGTTCTAGGTTGCTTCTCTCCTTGATCAGTTTCCATCCATTGTTTCTTGTCCTGCCTTCAGGCGCCTTGGAGAATAGCTTGACTCCCTCTTCTTTGTTTGCTCACACTCTTGTAAAGCATCAATTTCAATATAGCTTTATTATTTTCTTCTGCTCCGCTTCCTTCCTTTTCTTATAAATAACAATAAAGCCACAAAACATCAGCCTGATTTGTCTACACCTCGTCATGCATTTGTAATTAATTATTCCTCTTCCAGATATGTGTGCAGCCTGCAGTGTACAAATATGTATGGAATACTATTTCTACATTTCTTTTCAACAACTTACTAAGAGTTTGATACATAGCTCATTATGTGGGCTGGCAGCTTCTCTCAGCATCCTTCAGATTCCTTGGAAATCTTCTGTATAAGGAAGACATGTCCTCATTGCCTGTTTCATTCTTCAGTGATCTTTGGACCTCTTGCCTGAGGCTCTCCTGTAACCAACAAGCTTTCAACAGCCAATACTGCCTAGAATCCTTTTTAGTTTAGCATCCATTTTCTTTGACCTCATCCTTTATCTCTTTTTTAAGTCTTCAGCTTTTTTTTCCCTCCCCCTTGTCAGGATAGCTGCATTCTCTACTGTCAGTGAGAAAATGTGTTATCTCTTGTTTCAGCTTCTACCTAGTACAACAATGTATACATTTGGTAAGTATGTGACAAGATGACCAACAGCCCTGGGCTTGACATGTTGTCACTGTCATTATTAGAAACCAACTAGCATGTTTTTTTTTAAAAAAGGGTCATGGAAGGAAAAGATTAAACTTGTCAGGGTTATACCTGTGATTTTTATAGCTATGCTAAGCAGTGTAGTCCTAAAAAAATACAGAATGTGTGGCATTGGTCTGGATTTCAATTGAGAATACCTTTTTATAAATTATATTTTGACATGTTTGCTCAATCCTTTATTTGCTTAGCTACTGTGAAAGAGAAAGAGAAGAAATCCATCAGGATACAACAAAGTAGTAAGCAGAGATAACTTTTATCCCGTACCTATATTAAACAAATGTGGACCAAAACTCAAAAAGAGCCTTGTTCTCTCCTATTTCACTTCTTTCTTTCAGCATTCATTTTTATAGTTTTGCCACAAAATCTCTTAAGATAAAGAAATAAATTAGTAAAAGAAGAAGGCAAGTTTTGTATATTAATCGTCTACACCATATTTTGGAGCACTAAAAGAAATAAACTGGAACCAAGAAATATTGTTGAAAAAAGTAATTAAATGTCTCTGTCTCACTCATTCTATGTATACAAAGGTAAAAGTAATGGTTTCCTCTGTCCAGCCCATATACTGTGCTCATTTTTTTTCCTCTGAAGTATTTTGATTTAGAAACAACAACAACAACGAGGGCAACCCTCAGTCAAAAAAGGACTAAAATAGTAACATGTACATAAGCACATAAGACCTTAGAAGTGCTTCACAGTCTTCTAACCATGTCACAATGTACTTTGATTCTACAATATTTTAATGACAAGCATCTTTGTTGCCAGTTTTTTAAAAAAAAAACTTTAAAAAAGTTAATCAGAAGTTTTGAAACACATTTCTGACAGGAATTGTCTTCTATGTATCATACTGTTATTTCAAAATTGCTGATCACTTATGCTCAAATGGAAACCACTGGGGAGCTCTCTTTCTCTCTGTGAAGATTGCAGAGAAAATCACTTTTTACTTGTCTATCGAGAGGGAAGTGCAGACTGCACAGATGAAATTATAGGCTTACATAGAGAAGGAAAATTTAAAGAACTGAGGTATCTAAAGCAATGTAAGCAGAAGAAAAAAAGACACAGCTAGCAATCTAAATTACATGATTAAAAATGGTTTGGGGAAATGTTGCTATGTTTTTTAAAGTGACTGTTATATATATTCACAAAAAAAGCCAAGAATTTTAAGTGCCAAAATATATGCCAAATATTAGGTTTGACTTATCCAAGATGAGCTTATCCTGAGTGCATATGGTAATATTTTTAAAGTAACATTACCCTCTATATAGCCATGAATGACCCAACCATAGATATGCTGACCCTCAATTGTTTAATCAAAATTTAGATAAGTAAATTGTATAAATTAAGATTTATGAAAATGTTGCGGGGCATCTTATTCATTGTTTATGTTATTTTTGTTCACAAATTGAGGGTCAATTTATCTGCAGTGGTACATACAATAACTCAAATTTTCAAGTTTGGTGAACAGAACTAAAGAAAAGATATGAGTCACAAAAACTTTATTTTGTCACTCTTATTTTACATAACCCCAAATCCATGTAATATATACTCTGCAGCCCATAACCCAATGATTATTTCATATTTGGGGTACCATATTGTTCCTTCTCAAGGAATAAAAATTCTCTGCTTAAAATAAGTCCCAGTAAGACCAGATCTTGAACTAATTTGAGATTGCAAACCTAACTTGGTAATAGATTTGAAGCAACTGTGGGGGAGAGGCTATAAAGATGATCATTTACTGAGACATACAATTTTGTTTGAGTAATCTTGAAACTGTGAGAGGGACTTTGGAGTCCTAGTGGATGATCACTTAAATATGAGCCATCAATGTATGGCAGCAGCCAAAAAAGCTAATACAATCTTGGTTGTACAAACAGAGACATAGAATCAAAATCATGTGAAGTATTAGTACCTTATAAAGCCTTAGTAAGGCCACACTTGGAATACTGAATCTAGTTTTGGTCACCACCTTATAAAAAAGATGTTGAGATTTTGGAAAATTACAAAGAAGAGCAACTAAGATGATTAAAGGCCTGGAGACTAAAACATATGAAGAACAGTTGCAGGATTTGGGTTTGGCTAGAATAGAGAAAAGAAGGACTAGGGGGACATGATAGCAGTATTCCAGTATTTGAGAGGTTGCCACAAAGAGGAGGGGGTCAACTTATTTCCCAAAGCACCAGAGGACAGAACAAGAAACAATGAATGGAAACTAATCAAGGAGAGAAATAACCTGGAATTAAAGAGAAACTTCCTAAACAGTGAGGACAATTAACCAGTGAAACAGCTTGCCATCAGAACTTATCAGTGCTTCATCACTTGAGGCTTTAAGAAGAGACTAGACAGTCACTTGTCTGAAATTCAGTCACTTGTCTTAAATTGTCTGAGATCTATAGGATCTCTTGCTTGAGCAGGGGGTTGAACTAGAAGACCTACAAGGTCCCTTCCAGCTTTATTCTGATTGATTGAGCCCAAGTATTATCTAAAGAATTAGCAGGTATAGACAGTATGCTCTTGTCTTTCAGCAAAAGAGTTGGGTGATGTTTGTATAAATGATTTCTCTTTGGGAGGACGATAATGTGAAATTGCACTAGTTTGCCTGGTTGCAGTGTATTCTTAACTGGCTTAGTCAGTATATTGTGTTTTCTCAAACCTTGCATTTACCATACTACAGCAGCAAGGATGGTCTCACCCAGAGTAATGTGGGATACCATCACAGCATCAACTGGTGGGTTTTGCCTTGTCTATTTCTCTCCCTCCTAATCCACTGCTCTTCTGAACATTAGATGAAACATGAGACCATGGAGAACATAACAACATGGACTATGTTCCATGAGAACATGTTCCATGGCAACAGGGAGCCATGAGGCTCCAGTCAGTTTCTCTTATTGATCATTACTGTAGAAGGAACAATTAACAATTATGATAAAGTATGTGTTGCTTAGAAAACTCTAGTACAAAATAGGAATGCAAATTAAAAAGAAAAGAAAACACTTTTATTTTGCAGTTCTTTCCACAGCATCAGCATCTAGATTTTTCTTTCAGACTGTCAGTAGAAAAGGGAGAAAGGCTCTGGATTGTCTTTGGTCCTTAAGATTCCTGAGGAATAAAATGATCAGGATCTGCTGCTGTTTTACTGTTCTTGTAGTATTGGTGATAATCTGTCCTTCTCAAACATTTTTTTGGAATAGAGCTTGAACAACATTTCTGGCAATTTTGACCCTCTCTATCCTCACCAGTCTTTCCACCGTCTAGCACTTCATGGTTTCTGCAGTGCTGGACACCTCTCAAATTGCAAGCCTTTAATCCTGAGCCATTATCAACTATTCTACTCAAAGGCTCAGCTTCAGAGAAATTTGGAGCTTCAAGTAGCCTGAGACTGAGCTTGATGGGAATAAACACCCCAGTGAATTCCAAGGTGCTGCTTTTGAATTCACATTATCAGCGAGGAATACAAGGAAGAAGTACAGCCAAGGATTATTGCTTCATAGCTGAAACCATAGAAAATATCAATAATTTGGTCTTCTTTAAAAGATACGGATGTGAATGAATGAACGAACGAACGAATGAATGTGAAAGATCAAGGGATCAATATTCCTAGGAATATTGGTAGCTGGGTAAGCTGCTCCTCTAAGAAGAAATTTTGACTAGAAACTTTGGATTTTGCCACTCCTTTCTCAAGGAACTCCCTTTTGAATAAACGACAGACTATTTAAATTTGAGATATAATGACCTATCAGAAGACTGATAGACCTATCTCCAATTAAATTGTATTTTAAAAATAGTTGAAATTATTATTTCTTATCAAACTGTTAGCCAGCGGTTGTGAAATGCCCATCTCTCCTTCAAGTATCAAGTATCTGTTTTTGTAGACAAGCTGACAGAGCTAGGATAGTGGTGGAGTAAAACATTACATCAGTTTTGCAGCTAAGTAACCATCTCTTCTACTGTTTGCTGTTCACTAAATGGATTATTTCTAGATACAACTTGATTTTGTTATAATTAGCACATTATACGTTTGAAAAGGCATTATTTCTTTGAACCCTGTATTTATGGCTAGGCCTATTTAATTTAAAATCCAGAATTCTCAGAAATGATTTTTGAGGATGAAGAGAAATGATACATTGATAAGGTATTAACTCAGATCTTCTTCTGGCAGTTTAAATCCATCCTGTTAAATAATGCATTAATGTTGGTGGCATTTCTACTTAATCATAATGAGCTCAGATTATGTAAGAATTTTTAACAGGATACCTTTCATTTCAGCACTAAATAATTGCACAATTAATAACTTCTGATGGTATTTGAAGATCATTTCTAAAGCAAGTCACTGGGGAAAGTTAAAAAAATCCCATTGATAGTGTTGATGATTGAAAGCATACTTATTCTTTCCATTGTGTTTGGAAAGCTCTTTAAAACAATTCTTCAGAATATAATCTATGGAAGTGTTAGAGATATCAGTGGATGAGATATCCATTTCATTGTTCATCCTCTTAAGATCTATATAGACAAAAATTTAAACATATGATTATCACCAAGGATAGCAATATCAAGGTCAAATATTTTGTTTGGAAATTGGCAGCAAGCCTACATTTCCCCATCTGTCTCTGGAGAAACCACTTTATAATATTTAAGGTATGCAGTTATCCAGCTCAATTTTTGCCCAGTTCTTTCACCAAGCATCATTCTGATTAGTCCTTCCATATGATACCTATACACAAAGATCTAGGTGAGATAAACAGGGTGGGAATTATTGTGAAAGTAGTCTGCATGTAAAATCTTCTTCCCTTTCAAAAAGCTGGTCTTCCCCTGGCAGTAAAACATCCATTTTGTCTTACAATTCTGCATTCTGTCATGAGTATACAGTATATAATTCCATAAAATCAGATTTTTCCAATCCAGTTCCAAATTTGCAAGAATGCACTGGGAACAAGCAGCAAGATGATAAAGTTGAAAATATAGTAAATGCTTAGCTTAATATACATATGCTCATAAAGTCTAAATCTAATTCCTTATTTTTTTAAAAAGGTAAAGGTTTTCTCTGTCCAGTCGTGTCCAACTTTAGGAGGTGGTGCTTATCTCCATTTCCTAGTTGAGGAAGCCAGTGTTGTCATGTGGCCATGTGGCTGGCATGACTATACTGTATGTGGAGGTACATGAAATGCTGTTACCTTCCCATCAAAGTGGTACCTATTTTTCTACTCACATTTGCATGATTTCATACTGCTTAAGTTGGCAGGAGCTGTGGCAGGAACAGGAGCTCACTCCATCAGGATGTACTAGAACTCGAACTCGACAAGCCCAGTGTCTTAACCAATAAGCCACTGACCCCCCATTCCATATAGCCTGAAACAAATATATTGAAAATTACTTGTGGAATTACAGTAGATTTCTATTCCCAACTGAGATTTATGCTTTCCAGTACAGACCAATTGAAGGAGGGAGATGGGGAGACACTCTTCCAGCCTTTGCTTTTCAGAAAGACCAGATATGGTTGGGAACATATTAAAGATATCATCAAAATTTTATATAGACTATTTTCATATAATCCTATTAAAAAAGCTATAACTAAGCCAGTTTCTCAAACTTCATTTTATCTCTTATTGTTTGGGACAATGTTTCTCAAACCTGGCAACTTGAAGACATTCTGCCTGGGGAATTCTACTAGTTGAAGTTGCCATGTTTGAGAAATACTGTCTTAAATAATAAGATATAAAATGAAGTTGTCATCCCTGTTTCAGCCGAAGGAGCAGTTGCACTTAAAATTAATTTATCAATGATAAATTTAATGAAGAGAAGGACAATGGGTGGCATGATAGCAGTGTTCCAATATCTCAGGAGCTGCCACAAAGAAGAGGGAGTCAAGGTATTCTCCAAAGCACCTGAAGGCAGGACAAGAAGCAATGGATGGAAACTAACCAAGGAGAGAAGCAACCTAGAACTAAGGAGAAACTTCCTGACAATTAGAACAAGTGGAACAACCTGCCTCCAGAAGCTGTGAATGCTCTAACACTGGAAGTTTTTAAGAAGAGACTGGACAGCCATTTGTCTGAAATGGTATAGGATTTCCTGCCTGAGCAGGGGGGTGGACTAGATGACCTCCAAGACCTTCCAACTTTATTATTATTATTATTATTATTATTATTATTATTATTATTATTATTATAGATCTGCTCAGTTACTTTGAAGTAGTACTGTGCCAAATTCAACGGAAAATTTAATTTAATTGCATATTAAATTAATTTATTACTTTTTATGTACCATCATATTCCATATGACTTTGTGGCAGCATCATAATCCTGGAAGAGGCAGATTTGGTTTAAGGAATTGCCAGTAGAAGGTATATGAGCAACCCTAAATGATCCAAAGCAACTTTTTCCATGTAAATTCAAAGCTCTATTCTGTTCTAATGTAAATCTGTCATCTGTGACAGTGATTAAGCATTGCTAACAAATTGGACAGTACTTTATAGTCAGTCTGACAATGTAAATCAGAAAAAAAGCAATCTCAAAACTAATCTATACATTACCCTGAACTAGGTAGCACATTAGATTGCATGTTACCTTGTTTTGGACTGTATGCATCAGAATACAGGGGTGAATGTTAATTTTTTTTGTCTGTTTTTGAAATCCCATAATCACAAACAAAATATTATTTTACTTAATTATAATATGTTCAGGAAAGGGTCTTATTGAATGAATACAGTTCCCAGTAATTGATAATGGTCTAGACATTTTTAAGCTGGAATTTTCAGATATCTTGTCTATTGGGGCTCATGATTTATGGGAATGTTATGAAGTCACAATTAATGAAAACACAGATGCCCGTCAGGAGTAACAAACTCACATCAAGTTCAAATTGGTTTATTACAGGCAATGACTAGCTTAATAAAGTTACAAGCTGAAGCAGTCTCATTTCTGATTAGTGCAGAAGTACATTTTAACAACCCATTCTCATTCAATTTAATGAATGAGAAATAGCTTTTGAAATTCTTTTAAAGGAGAAGAGAGTTTCACAGAATTTCTTACAGGTAAAATGTGATATTCTAACACTAATTTAGTTACAAGGTAGCCAAGGTGTGATATAAATGTCCTATCCTTAATTATACAATTATCTCTCCACTGATTTGCATTCTCCCCAAGTTGCCAATCTTGTTATATCCCAAGAAAAGATACCACAAAAGTTTCCACCTGGAGAATTTTGAAAGACTATCTGTATTCAGAATAACAGAGTTGGAAGGAAGCTTGGAGGTCTTCTAGTCCAATCCCCTGCACAAGCAGGAGACCCTATATCATTTCAGACAAGTGGCTTTCCAATTTCTTCTTAAAAGCCTCTAGTGATGGAGCACCCACAACTTCTGAAGGCAAGCTCTTCCACTGGAAGAAGAGGAAGAAGTTTATTGTCCAAGAAGCTTCATCAGCTTTGAGGGTGGGAGGATAGAAGGATAGGTACTGACAACTGAGACTGGATGGTGAGGGTAAGGAAGGATAGATTTTGCTAGGATGTGGGGGGCTGATGAAAGGATTATATTTCTTTGCAATCATCTAGTCCAGTGGGGACGAACCTATAGCACGCGTGCTGGAGGCGGCACTTGGAGCCCTCTCTGTGGGCACACATGCTGTTGCCCCGGCCTTTTCTCCCCCCTGCCCCCCTCCTCACCAGCAGCCCCCCTGAAGGAGAATTGCCCCCGAGCATGGCCCACGCGGAGCAGCACAGCTAAGGACATGACAGCCAGGCAGCGCAGACAAGACTCTGCCCTCATGTCCCATCGTGCACAGTTGATGCTGTGAGGCACGGGCAGAGGGCGTGGCTGCCATGGCACTGATGGGCTGCCTGGGTGATCTGCGGTGGGCCCTGGAGGTGGTGAGTGACACTGCGGGCAGGCATGGTGGGGGCAGGGCAGGGGGTGGAGCAGGGGTAGGGCCAGTTTTGGGACACTCGGTCTCTAAAAGGTTTGCCATCACTGATCTAGTCAATAGCACTCTCTCTGAGACCTGTTGAGGCCAAAGCACCTTTGAGATAACTATGACCCAAACGACTGAGAATCTCCACAGGCAGATAGTAGCTATCATTTAGTAGTATTAATACAAGCATTTTAGTAGTGGCTAATGTCCCAAAGAGAACTGCAGATCATGGTTTGATGCTTTTAGCTCGGCCTATTATATGAATCCAGCAATTATGGTTTGTACACTATGGTTGATAATGTAATTCAATATATAAACTCAGATAATTGTAATCTTGATCATAAACCTTGAATAAACAAAACATGACTTAGCACATTGGTCTAATCAGACCAGATATACTATAAGACAACCCCAATTCACTGAAATCAAGAAAGATAATCCATGTTAAGTAATGCCTTTATTAACATCAAGTAACATGGAACAGAAAAGTTTTTTGAGTTCTCCAGAACTCTTTATCAAACAAGATATTACAAAAAGAGCCTATTGGAATCAGATAGCCAATAAATATAAATAAACAACCAAATAAATAATTACCAGGAAGTAGGAAGAAGCAAGAATATTTAAAAATTGGCTATTTATTTTATTTATTTATTTATTTATTGTATTTTTACCCCACCCTTCTCCTTTTATCGCTCTGACCAAAGAAGCATTATGTTTATAAATTTGCATATTGGTTGATATAATCAGGCAGGAAACCCTATACCATTTCAGACAATATAAACCCATTAGCCTCCAATCTATTTTTACTATCAGCAATCATCCACACAGCCTCCTGCCCTAGTAGAGTATATACTTCATGGATATAAATGGCTGGCCAGCTGTAGTAGATTTATTTAAAAAAAAGAGCTCTTTTTATAATTAATCACTTAATACATATGTTTTCTGAATTGTGCGTCATTAATATTGGGAATGGAAATCCAGTAATTGCATCTATGGTCTTAATAAGAGTATCTGGAGATAAATGTCTGTTAGAAAGGGAGCACAAAACATTGTGTTAATTAGCTTCATTATGGAATCATTGCTTTAGCATTGTTAATTAATTTGCCTAATTGGGAAAGAAAAGTCATTGTTGTTAGAGCAGTACCACTCACTCAATTGAAGGGCTTGTGTGGGTGTGGGTGTTGCAACCTCCTTCAGCGAGCAAGTTGTAACTTCAGAAAAATATGAAGAAATATAAAATAAGACAGTAAGATTAAAGAGTGAAGGAAAGGCAATATCTCATCAATAGATGTAATTTAAATGAGCATCCTGAGGATAAGCCAGAAATAAACAAGTCTTTGAGGTGTGCTAGAAAACTTTAAAATAGGAACTACTTCTGAATCTGGAATGTTTTTTTAAACAAGTCCACAGGATTTTTATCACAAATTTTCTCCCTTACATGCATGTGTTGATGTCAAAATATATGTAGAAAAAGAATGGCGCTTACACTATAACACATTATTTGTTCCCTCTTGTTCCTCTCCTATGGTGGCCAATGCTTGAAAAAAAAAAGAGAAAGAAATGTACAAGATCAGGATCATGAAGTGGTATGTCTTGAAACAAAAACTAGAACTAGTGGTTTTGAGATTGTGAACATTTGGATGGCTAAGAAACGGCAAAAGTGTCTGCTTACCTGAAGGCAATCTTGTGTTATGAAGGTACTTGTAATCATCCAGACTTTTAGCACGCACAAAATAGATTTTGCATCAATAAAAATAAAGACAGCTACAGACATGATGTATATACACAGAAAAAAATAGGAACATATCTAAAATTAGTTTCTATAAAAACACTGTTTACTGTATATTTCTATTACTTTCCATCTTTATAAACCATCTTTTTATTGCTCCTACCACAGAGATATAAACTAAGACTAAGACTAAGAAATATTTTCTAATTTATGTTATAAAGTTATTTATTTATTTCTACATGTTTTTTTACAAGAGCAGATCAGGCGCATTCTCTCAGTTCTGAATCCGGAAACTATTCTTTTGAGAAGGAAAGAAGGTTATTTTATATTTAATTAAAATCATCTAGAAAACTGAAATATTAAATATATTTACAAATACTTTATGTGAGCTGGAATCCAAGTATGATTAAGCTTCTATTGTAATCACAAACCCTGATGACGGTTCTGCTTTGAGTAAAGAAATACTTTCTTAATCATGGTAGTACTGAACACTCAGAAGCCCTGAAATGTTTTGATTTCCTCTTCTATTTTCAGAACAGTCAATACTACCATAATTAAAATATATATATACTTAAGCCAGATGGAGATGCTTTGCCAAATGTTTGCTCTGTGTGTTATTTTATTAAGTTAAAGTATATGCATGGTTGGGGATCATTACATTATTAATTGAAACTAAGGCAAACAATAGCTGCTATCCAAGCTGGATACTGTATGAGAAGTAGCTGGAGAAAGGGTCCGTCTATCTGTACTGTTAGAAGCAATAAACATTACAGAAATATTCAATTGTTTTGGTTGGGTTAGGTCAGGGGTAGGCAACCTTGGCTCTTTTATGACTCGTGGACTTCAACTCCCAGAATTCCTGGCTGGCTCAGGAATTCTGGGAGTTGAAGTCCACGAGTCATAAAAGAGTCAAGGTTGCCTACCCCTGGGTTAGGTCAAGAAAGGAAGAGAGAATGACAGACAGATTTTCCCAGGTTGAGCTGTTTTTGATTCCATGGACAGTTGAAGAGCAAGAAATAAAACTGACATGTTGCTATTGAAGAAATATTTTTTTTAATTTTCTTGCAAAATGAAAGAACTGTTAGTAAATGCATGTCCGAAAAGAACAATGAATACAAGTTTTTGAGTTAGCATTGATAACAGAACAAAAAAGACGGAATATTTCAGGAAGGGTTTGAGCACTTCAAAATACTTTACAAATGGGATAAAATATGGTGCAAATTCTAAGGAGTTTATGCTCCTTGGAGTTTAGGCAATGACAATCAAAGCAATAATGAATTTAAAAAACTTCTTTTGGCTTCTGCCATATCGTCATGATTTCCTGTTCATATATTTCTATTCTGGAAACCACCCTTGCTTCAAAAAAGTCATATACTACATTAAGCATTGCTCCATCAAACATTAACTCTGTTGTGTTTCTTTTCCACTTGACTCATACATTCTTCCTTCAAATATTTGTTTTGCAATTAAAACTTTATTCATTCTCTTCAAATCTTCTCAAGCGTTTTTCATACTTGTCATTCATTTTTGCCTTCGGTCCATGCTCATTCAGCATCTGGTTGACTTTATCTTCTCTTGTTTTACCATGGACTGTCTTAAGTACTCCAATCCCTCTCTGTTCAATTTAATTTGTTTGTTTTTTGCATACTCTTTTCTCATTTCTTGATTTATAATAGTTCATTTAGTGACCATTCAAAATTACAACGGCAACTGAAACAAGTGACTTATGACCGTTTTTTACATTTATGACCATTGCAGCATCCTCATGATCAAGTGATCAAAATTTGGATGCTTGGCAACTAACTCATATTTATGATGGTTGCAGTGCTCTGGGGTCATGTAATCCCCTTTTGTGACCTTCTGACAAATAAAGTCAATGGGGAAGCCAAATTCCCTTAACTGTGTTACTAATTTAATAGCTGCAGTGATTTACTTAACAACGGTGGCAAAAAGGTCATAAAATGGAGCAAAACTGACTTAATAACTGTCTCACTTAGCAATAGAAATTTTGAGCTTAATTGTGGTCATACGTCAAGGACTACCTCTATACACAAATTCATCTACTTGCTCTAGTTTACAGTTTATGTATTGCTTGCAATTGTTCATTTTATGTCCTTGTCAAATACAATCACTTCTGTTGTTGATATATACATTTTGAACTTCATACTTATAGCTTCATCATATATGATTTAACATCTGCAGCAAATCATTCTCATTAGTGTGCCTAAATCCTCACTATCACACCTTATAATATAATTTACTTTCTTTGGTTCCAAGCAGCATCCATATTCTATTTCTTTGAGCTTGCCTTACACTCACTCTATTGGGGAATTTACATATCATCTAATATTTTTCATTAAAAAAAATCATAAAAAGCATTCACTTGTACAATTCTTTATTTTTATATTAGTTTATTTTGTTAAACATAATTTTTACTGAAGGCACATTTATCAAGATAGAAACAATACAAATATTAGACAGGAAACAAAGAAAGTAAGGAAGAATAATGAATAAGTAAGAAAGAAAATAGAAAGTAGAAAATAGAAACAAGAAAAGAAAAGGACTATAAAGAAGCAGCTTCCAATTTTTTTGACAGTAGTTATAAATGCATTTATATTTTACCCTCTCTCTAAGGTTATTTCATAATTTTCTTCTTTCTGTAGGCTATCCTTTCTAATCTTCAAACCTATAAATCATTTTTTTAATTTTTTTTCCAGCAAAAAAGTCCATAAGTGGTTTCCAGTCACTGATATTTATTCTGATTTCTTTCTTTCTTTCTTTCTTTCTTTCTTTCTTTCTTTCTTTCTTTCTTTCTTTCTTTCTTTCTTTCTTTCTTTCTTTCTTTCCATGTATATTAAATGATTTATTCCACATTTAAAGCCCTCTATCACCTTTGTATCCTTTGCCAATTATTTCAGTTTTTCATCATTTGATCCTTGTATACCACCCAGAGTCATTATCATGAGATAGGCAACCATATCAATCATATAAGAAAGTAAGTGATTAAATAAATAATATGCAGTTGGCTTGACCATGTTTTAGATTTATATTCATTTTTTGGATTTTCTTCATATTCCATCTGATCCACTAATGCCATTCCTAAATGAATGTGTAGATGTAGATGTAAAGGTACGCAGAACTCATATTTACTTCTTCCCTTATGTAACAAGTAACTATCACTAAATGTATGGATGCTTATTTTAATACACACAATGTGTGTATTTACATGACACCATTTCACAATTTCTGACACAATTTTCTGCCTTTTCATTCATAATTAAACTGTCAACTTCAGTTCCCTGAATATATTAATCAACCACCATATCAGATCAACTTTGTTCAGATGTACTGTGTTCCTTTTCCTTATCTTCTTTCATTTCATTTGTTATTATTATATTATTCTCAAAATTCACCATATGCCATGGATATGAAACCAGAATTTTAGTTGCTAAGAGATGTGGTTGTTAAGGGAGTTCTCTTGACCAAAACCAATGTTATTATCGTTTTTACCACTCATGTTAAGCAAATCATATGGCTGTTGTGTGAATTGTATAGTTGTTATGTGAATCCAGCTTCCCCAATTCATCTAAAACCGATGGGAAAGTCACCAGTCATGTTCTATGTGTCTGTAACATGCTGCAACCATTGTAAATTTGAGCCAGTTACCAAGCATCCAAATTGCAATCTCATGAGGTGGTACTATAGTTGTAATTGTGAGAATGGGTTGTAAAACCTATTTTCCATGTAACTTCAAACCTTCATTAAATGAATGGTCATAATCCAAGGATTAACGTGCTAAAAAAAAAAAGAATGCAGCAAAGATAAGATAGAAGCTAAGAGGAGTTGACTTGTTGCTGCTGACAGAAACGTTAGACAACTAGAAACAATGGAGGAATTTAGAATTGGGGCCCTCTGGCCACCCGTAGAAAAAGAGAGGCAGAAAATGAAACTCAAAAACTGAGTTAGAAAGCTCGAAGTAAGGTGTGGAGCAGATGCAAGATGCACATATATGAAGAGGAAAAAA
>NW_015387615.1:0-2178 GCF_001527695.2 Protobothrops mucrosquamatus
CATGCCCGTTGCTGGTTGGCTAACTAGCAACAGGGTCTTGCCAGCCAATGGAATTGTGTGATTACAAGCCAGGGGAATCCCATAAAAGAGGGCTCCCCTGGCCCAGAGAGCCAGTCCGGATTTACTTTATGCCTTGCCAATAAACCAAGAGCTGACTGTCACTCGACTCGTGTCTTACTGCCTGCGCGATCTAACACTAGTCATCTTTGCTGTCCAAGGAACATGCAGGAGCCTTCTCCAGCACAACAGTTCAAACAAGTTGATTTTCTTCCTGTCTTGCTTTTTTAAGGCCCAACATTCACAACCATAGGTAGCTATCTCAAAAACATATATGAGTTGAAAGAGAGTAAGCATAAAGCACTGGTCTTCCCTCTTGCATCTCCAAGACTAAGGCTAAAAGAAGAAGTGTGCCTGACACATCTTGGCTAAGTGATGGCCAAGGGAAAAAAGAGAATCATGTGTGTCAGGTAGAAACAGATCTTGGCTGATTGAGCCAGGGAGGAAGAGAAATAGAGTGGAGTTGCAGATGGGCAGCTAGAGGAAGAAATATCCAGCAGAACCAGGAGAAGAAAAAGGGTGAGAAACTGCTCAACAATATGTTTACGGGGCTTTGGTATCTTGCCAAGGTTTGGGGGTGCTGGGAAGGGGAAGGACAGTGGAATTGTTTGAATATGTATGGTGCACATTATTGCTTGAATATATGCCATGTATTGCTAATAATAACAATAATAATAATAAAGTTGGAAGGGATCTTGGAGGTCATCTAGTCCAACCCCCTGCTCAAGCATGAAATCCTATACCATTTCGAACAAATGGCTGTCCAGTCTCTTCTTAAAAACTTCCAGTGTTGGAGCATTCACAGCTTCTGGAGGCAAGTTGTTCCACTGATTAATTGCTCTAATTGTCAGGAAATTTCTCCTTAGTTCTAGGTTGCTTCTCTCTTTGGTTAGTTTCCATCCGTTGCTTCTTGTCTTGCCTTCAGGTGCTTTGGAGAATAGCTTGACTCCCTCTTCTTTGTGGCATACTGGAACACTGCTATCATGTCACCCCTCATCCTTCATTAGACTAGACATACCCAATTCCAGCAACTGTTCCTTATAACACTTCTTTAAGAAGTGTTTCCAACTGTTGAGTGAAGGAGAAAAAGTAGGACCAGTTTCTCCATCCCCACTGAGTTCAGTATCTCCAACCATTTACTTATTTTTCCATTTTCATAGCAAAAAAAAATGCTACTTTTTTCTTAATGGTTCTTTCGACAAAGCAAGCTACAGGTTAGTGTGAAGAGTATCAAGAAGGTTTAGGTGCAAAATGCAGTAGCATGGTAAGCTATGTGTTCCTTAGAAGGACACCCATTACACCTCTACTTTGTGAGCTGCACTGCTTACCAGTTTGCTTTTGGGTCCAATTCAAGGTTCTGGTAATTTTCTGTAAAGTCCTACATGACATGGTGCCATGTTATCCTCTTCAAATTACTTCTATCTTCTTCTATCTACTTCTATCCATTCCATCAGGTTAACCAGGACTTATCTTTTGTAAGTCCAATAAAATTTTCCAAGTCATACTTCTAATGTTATTGTGTACCCCTTTTCCTTTTTAAATCATCAGCCAGTTTCATTTGTAAGTCCTAATCCTTGACTTACAACTGTAATTGAGTTCTGAATAATATTAGCAATTCATTGCAGTCATTAAGGGGGTTGCCCTATGATTGGACCTGATTTTTATGATATTTTTGCAGTGATCATGAAGTGAACTTATTTTACCTAATGGGCATTTTTGGTAGAAAACAGAAATAAATGCCTGAAACCATCAAACCACCAGTTGTATCCTCCTTGTATCTCCTTTTTAAAAAAGTTTTATAGTAGCACACAATCTTAAAAGAATTTTCTGAATGCATTGTTGCAAAATATCCTTGAATTCTTCCAAAGCTAAAATACTTTGCTCCATTCTACATTAGGGGATCTCTTCTCCTTTAATCATATTTTTTAGCTCTCTCTGATTGCTTCTAGTGTCCAGCCTTCAAAGTCTCCTCTTACCATGTTTTTCTCCAATCCATAACATTTTCCCATGAGAAGATTTCTTACACTTAGATTCAAAATCTTCATATATTTTTAAACAACCCATAGGAAAAATTCTTATAATTAGTTTCAAAATCTTATTTCCAATCCATCTGGCCCCTTA
>NW_015387615.1:2283-7880 GCF_001527695.2 Protobothrops mucrosquamatus
TGCAGTTTATTTCAGAATAAAAAATAAGTTCTTAAAATTACATGGAACTTCTTTCTCCAAGGATCAAAGGAGAATCACCCAGTGTAATGGAATTTATTATTATGGAGTTTCTTAATTTCCAAAAGGCAGTTAACAAGCAATTTCCAGAAGTAATTAAGAAAGGAGGTGAGCAAGTGCCTGTTTGATAAGTCTGAACTGCAACTTAGGCATAGTTGACTTTCACTTGACCTTGGAGCTATAAAACCCATCAAAGACAGGTGTTTTACAGTTTCCTTATGGGAAGCATTAGTATGGAGCCCTTATGGGTAAACCTAGGTCCTCCCCTTTATCCAGGGAGGAATTTTGAGGCACCAGTCTGTTTGTGAGCTCCTTGTACCATCACTGTTGCCAGCTCTGCAAAAAGCGAAGCCACCTTCTGTTTGCCATTGCTTCCTTGGAAGTCACTTTGAAATACAATATTGGATTAAATATAGTGAATGACCAGCAGGGTATCTAGGTCTGGCACTCAACACAATTTCATAAAATCTCTGCTGGATGAAATTGATAGTAAAGCTATGCCAATGTTATATCATCCAAAACAGCCAACAGCCTTCTGAAATTATTTCCAGTCATTGGTATTGAAAGGCTTGCTGCTTCCAATCATGAAAGTGCATATAGTTATCAACTTTAACCTTGGCCTCCAAATATTTGTCTAGCAGCTTTTAGACCCATGTAAAATTAATGGCCATTAGCAGGAGTGGGAGGGGTGTTTTTTTTTATTCTTGGTGATTGCTTGGAATAATCTGTGAAGTTTAGTGAGGTTTTTCATTTGCTATTGCCTCCTTCCTAGGGCTGACAGACAGTGCGAGGCCAAGATTACCCAGTTGGCTATCCAGGTGGGACTAGAGTTCACAGTGTCCCAGTTTTTAGGTTGGTATTTTAGCCGCTACACCAAGCTGGCTCTCATAGCAGTCTTAAAGTAGCATGTGGTATTCAACTATGCAGAAGCTGAGAAACTATCTGCTTTAATGTTGTGGGGATTTCAAACAGAGAAGCACAAATTCCTCCTATGAGCCATTAATATTTATTAGGAACAATACTTAGTTTAGACTGTTTCTAGATTGTTAAGTAGGAATATGTAGTCCTTGTTATTTCTCCTGAGAAGCAACTTCCCAATTTTGTTTTGGAATTTATTATACTCTCAAATAGCTTGAGAGGGCTGAGTGACAACTCTGTGCTTTGCTCATTCAGAGATATTGAGCTTAAAGATCTTCACAAAGCAGAAAAAAATACTTTAAGTTCAGGACAAAATAATTCAGCTTAAAACATCCCACAAAAAAACATGTGAGACTGGCTGTTTTCCAAAGGAATAACATTTACAACCTTGCAAAAATATTAGCCAATGAGATGTTTTCTAGACATTTTTTTTTAAAAAAAACACTTTAAAACAAATCTCTGTATTAGTTGTCAGGTACTGAAGAATAACTTAGTTTATATTAGCATCTGTTATTGGAACTGCCTGCTTCTTATAGGATTAGGGAAATCATTTTTGCTCTTTAAATAAATCCTGCATTGCTAACCACATTGTTAACAGAGCAATATATATATATATATATATATATATATATATATATATATATATATATATATATATATAATCATTTAACATAACTTTCCAACAGCCCCTCTTTTCATCTAAAGATAAATAAACAAGGTAGACAGGCAGGCACAAACAGTAATTAATTTCACTCCTATGAGGTTTTTCTTAATGTTCTCCAAAACAAAAATTAAAACATCATCCTCATGGCCAATTTTATTCTAGGCATTGCCACTCTACCTACTTAGAATGTTCAAGCGGCGGATCTGGCTTAATTTTCTAAAGCTGGCAAAAGCCACTGTGCTGATCTTCACTGATAGTTCTGCTTACACAAAAGGGTGGTTGACAACTGCCAAAATGAGAGTGAAGAGCTTTTTAATGGAATGATACTAACATTACAACAAGGCAAGCATGGCCAATCTGTGTACAAATGCACCAACGTTCCTCTGACAAGCTCAAGCCATTTTTAAATGCACTCTGAAAGCAAATAACAACAGCACAAAAGAATAGGAGTATTTATTATTATTATTATTATTATTATTATTATTATTATTATTATTATTATTATTATTATTATTATTATTATTATTATTATTTATTGAATTTATATACCGCCCTATCTCCCTTACGGGACTCAGGGCGGTGAATAGGCGATAATAAAAACCACGATAAATATACGCAAGTTTCTGTTCTAAAATCAAATTAAATAACAGGCCTGCTCTAAAATACCCCATACAAAACCCCCACTAAAACATAATCAAACTACGCCAGGCCGGCCGCATGGAATAGATGGGCCTTCAGGGCTCGGCGAAAAAGTAGACTTGCCCACATTAGAAAGTGAGAATAACCTGTTGGATTAAGCTAAACCCCATTTTAGTTCAACAATTTGTTCCTCATATTGTTTTACAGAGGCCAGTGACCACTCACCCATTACATATCTGTACCATTACTGTGGGCATGTAAAATGATGTAATAGAGGTTTAAAATTACAATTTCACATTCTCACAGCAGCCAACCATATGCCTCTATGAATGCTTGCAAGTAGTAAATACCTCCTATTGTCCTTATGCCCCTGTGGATAGTATTTGGACACATGCTGCTACAATCTAGGAGTAGTGCTGAAACTCAGAATAGTTCTTGATAAACTTGTTTCCCTTTAATATACTCAATCTCCTTGGAAGACTGTCCAAATGAGTAGTCATTTTGAAAGGTCCCTTTTAAAAGTGGACATTGTTTTAGATGGGTTCCATATTCCTGGCACGGAGTCCATATTGTACAAAAAAAAATTGTACAATATTTGTATCTAGAAAATCAGCAACTCTGTGTTTGAGATCTTTAAGAGCTCTTGGATGAGTGCTATCAGGACTCAGAGATTTGTTACTGTGTAATGTCTCAGGATATCTTAGAAAATCTTCTTTTGTTATCTCAATTTGCTTTGGTTGTTCTAATTTTCTCCCGGAGGAAAAAAAAGAAAAGATCAATAAAGGCTCAGGTATCTGTCCTATTATCTTTTGTAGAAAAGATAGATGTGAAGAATATATACAGGTTTTTAGTAATCTTCCTATCTGCCTTGGTTCTATACATTGAATCTATTGAGCATGTCCTTCTCTGTTTTCAATTTTATAGGTGCTTCACAGAGCCCTAATTATTCCATCACTGAATAATATTATAAGATTTACAATCCAATAATATGCACAGTGTCTGATAGTTGACACTAAGCCTGGGATAACAGAATATAGTTAGAGTCTCTATAGTTGTAGGTAAAATTAAGGAGAAACTTCCTAACAGTGAGAACAATTAAACTTCAGAAATTGTGGGCACTCCATCACTGGGAATTTTTAAGAAGAGGCTGGACAGTCACTTATCTGAAATGGTATAGGTCAGTGGTGGCAAACCTATGGCACGGGTGCCAGAGGCTGCACTCAGAGCCCTCTCTGTGGGCACGCGCACCGTCGCCCCAGTCCTAGGCCTTCAGCTGGGTTTTATAAAACCTTTTCGCTTTAGGCCTCCGACGCTGTGTGCAAAAAAAAAAAAAAAAAGGTTCAATCAGTCAATTTCTCGTGGGAAAAAAAATATCTTGCAAAGTTGGAATTGATTGATTGAACTTTTTAGTCCCATCCAGTCTGCCGTTACCACCGCAGCCATGCCTACCCAATGGGCCACGCCCACCTGGCACTTGATGATGCATAAGTGGGTTTTGGGTTGCAGTTTGGGCACTCAGTCTCTAAAAGGCTCGCCATCACTGGTATAGGTTCACCTGCTTTAGCAGGGGGCTGGACTAGAAGACCTCCAAGTTCCCTTCCAGTTCTATTCTATTCTAAATTATAAAATAAGGTATGTCCAAACTGAAAACAATTGGTTTGCTGACTACCATTTACATTTAGTCCTAGATTTATGGACAGATTTGTCAGTTTATATCCAAGAGTTCTTACATTTTTAACTCAAGCTTTTCATTTTAAATTTTCTTTTAGATTTTTATATTACAGTTTTATACTTACTTTCTGTTGTTTATTTTAATCCTTTTACTTTCATTTTTTAGGTTTCCTGCCATAATAGTAGTCCTTGGATTATGATGGCATTTTGGGCAGGACTGCTGTTACTAAGTGATGTGGCCGTAAAGTGTGATGACATATCACTGCATTACTTAGTGATGTGCCCTTTGGCACTGTAAGCCAAGACATGGGTTTTTAAGTCAGAAGTGATGGGAGCTTCAGGTAAGGAGCACAGGAGGGAGGGAGGGGCATTGTAAAGGTTGAGAGACTTGGAAAGAATATACTCAGTTCATTACTATTGTCTTCTAATGCCCCATTATTACAAGAACATTTCCTTTCTAGACTTCACTGATAACCATCTCAAGATCACATTCAGATTTTGATCAGGAGGAAGAATATTAACCTCAGATCTAATAACTCTATGGAGACATCTGAACTTCTAATACATTCTAGTAATGGTTGATGTTATATTTCCGTTGATATAATGAGCAAAATCTCACCCTGTGTGCTTTTCCTTGTCCACTTGTTTGCTAATATAACAATATCCTAGAGGTTCTATTGTAGCACATTTCTGACCTCATTTTGGAATACCATTTTGTTCTGAGCTGAGAATACTCAAATCAGCCTTTTTGCAATCAAAACAGTATCACAGAAATCATAAAGCAAGTCTCCAGCTGTTAAAAAATCAAGAGGAAGGGTAGGATAGGATAGGGTCTGGTGGAAGGAAGGAAGGAAGGAAGGAAGGAAGGAAAGAAGGAAGGAAGGAAGGAAGGAAGGAAGGAAGGAAGGAAGGAAAGATTATCTAATGCACACCACAACCACACAATTGTTTATTACAATAGCATAATATTCCAGGAATTCTCTCCTGGAACTCTAGGTGTTTGATAAATGAGTGTTCCTTAGAGCCGGCACGTATGCAAGTTTTATTTTTAGACTCAGTTTGATGTTGTTTTGAGATTGATAGTTTTTCTACATGAAACTCACCACATAAAAGAAATTACTGTATGTCATCATCATGGAAAAACAGAATCATAATATTCAACTTTGCAAATATTTAAATTAACAAGATAAAAATGACACACATCATATATAATTTATTTTTTTTTTAAAAAAAGACTTTTTTATCATTGCCGATTTGATCCAATTATTCCAAAGGCTTAAGAATGTATTTGCTGCCAAAGTTAAGTCTTAAGAGCCTGCGTGTAAGTCTCTTAATTGACTTGACATATTTCTTCTGTTAGCCATACAGCATCAATACCTTGTCAGATGTGGTAAATCCCCAAAGAGGAATTTATAACAGAGAAAGAAATATCTCATCAGTTATTTCTGCATATATATATATATATATATATATATATATATATATATATATATATATATATGTTCGAAGGGTCACAAGCAGTGAGACCACCAGGAGATTAAAAAGTTACAAAAATTTATTGCTATTAAAACATTAAAACACCTAGCTTTCGCCGGCCTCCTGCCGGCTTCGTCAGGGTGACTAGCCATCAGTGGGGTAGCTGTTTTTA
>NW_015387615.1:9735-14641 GCF_001527695.2 Protobothrops mucrosquamatus
ACTTCTATGTTGTAGGGGGCCAGTAGTCTAGCCGTTGCCTCCGAAACATTACTTATGTATGGTAGGGAAATACGTATCCTGCGTGTTGAGGGTTCTTCTCTTTGGTGACTACCACGGGGTTTTGGTGTAGTGCCGTGTCGTTTTATAAACCTCATAGGATACCCGTTCTGCTGGCAAATCCTGAGGAGGTATCTCTTTTTTTTTTTTTTTTTTTTTGGCCCAAATAGATTTCTCTTTCCCATATTTGGGCCGACAGGGTGTTCAAACAAAAGCATTCATCCTCTCCCCCTGTCTCTTGTAGCTAACAAAGCGAGAAAGAGCCTGTGGCCTAGTGGCTAACACCTCTGCTTAACATGCAGACAGCCCAGGTTTGAATCTCAGAAGGGTATGTCTGGCTGATGAAACCAAATAAGGTTAGAAATAGCTATCCCAGTACTCCCTTAATTCTTTGTTAGCAATCCAAATTTTGAAATATATATATATGTATATAAAATATCAAAATAAATACAGACCGCCAAGAGAATACATATAAAATGTTTAATCTACCTAGCTTTCGTCAACAAAACGTTTGACATCATCAGGGCTAAAAGGCAACAGCCGGTTGAAGTCTTATATATCATTGCCCTAATTACAGCACAGCCCAATCAATTGGGACTGGTGACAAGGTCCAGGAGCCGGGTGCAGACGACGTGTTGTCTATAAAGGAACTCTCCCATGGACTGGCATTTGGCCCTGACGATGTCGGAAGATACCGACGAAAGCTTGGTTTTTATCTATTAACACTTTTATAGTTTTATAATTTTTCCTGGTGAGCAAGTTTGTTCGCTGTTCAATATGAATATATCCAGGAATCATTCGTTTGTTTTTAGTATTATTCTTAACACACACACACACACACACACACACACACACACACACACACATATATATATATATATATGTGTGTGTGTGTGTGTGTGTGTGTAATGTGTGTGTGTGTGTATGTATGTGTGGAGACTGATTAGCATGCATTTCATTAATGAGGGCATGCATCCAACATACATTCAAGGTAGTTCTTGTTTAGGAATCAAAAGTGGGACCGGTCACTTTGTCATTACAAGAACTGGTTGTTAAATGAAACCATGACTATCCTTATGATCTTACTTTGCTTTACAGATATGCCAAGGTTACAAATGTGAAGGCTGGTAGTAAAGTTATTTTATTTCATCACTATTGTACTTTCAAATGATCACTATGCAAGGCAGTTGCTAAATGAAGACTGTGCTATGATGGTTGCAACAGTCATTTCAGTTGCAAAAGACAAATAACATTGTGGTTAGCTAAACTTAGCATTTTGAAATAACAATTTTAAATGAACACATTTGCTCTTTGAGAACTTATTGTGAGAATAATGGGCTGCCTATCTGAATATCTGTGAAAGTAAATTCCATTCTTTTTAAACCAGTAAAATACCTTCTATTTTTAGGAGAATATGTCAGATGCTCTGTCATAATAATGTTAATATTCAGAATAGAATATTGAATTCTATTCTGAACCTGTAATGCTCTGTAATACTCTGCACCAGGCACAAGGATAATGACAAGGAAGAGTCATATTCAGACTGGCAAAGGGTTCTGACCATTGTATTTATTCAGTGATATCTGAATGAGGTCCTTAGGTTCTCAACCCTGAGCTACAAATATTCTCTATATATCATGTAATTTTGAATATACAACTTGCATCCATTTTGACTGTCAGTGTCTTGTATTCTTTATATTACATCGACTTATTTTAAGTACAACCTCAGCTAATATTAAGAATGCAAAAATCAGCATGTTGCAATGTGACGCAAATCAGTAGACCTAGGTGCAACTTCCGAGGCGTGCATTCCTGAATGAAAAGGGACTTGGTGTGACTGGAATGACTGAAGTGCAGATGAAAGTCTGTGGAAGAGTGCTGCTTAGAAAATGAATTTGGAAACTGACATATAGCAAGCCAGAAAATTGGTTTACCTTGTCTACTGCTGTTAAAAGATTGGCAATCTTTCCTTGAGTTTCAGGCAAACCAAGGGTTTTTTTCCCCTCCATTATAAATCTATGTATGAATGCTCAGAAGATAGAGCAGGCAGAGAATTCACTGAATCATTGAGCAAGAGGAAACCAGACTCGGCACCAATGAGTTAATTGAGGACTTAAAAGCTGACAGAGTTAGATAAATCTACATATACTAAATTCTAATTGAGTTTTTTTTCCTATAATTTTTATTTTTTGGTAATTGAGCCCATCTTGGGCTTCCTTCAAAGCTGGCAGGCTGGATAGCTTCCCTTTCTCTTATTCAGCAAACTCTGTGCTAATTAGAATTTATACCAAAATTTTTCAAATGGAAGAATTTGATTTGCTTCTTAATTGGTAACATTTTTCTTTCGTTTTTCTTTTTTGTAAAAGGAATTATTTTTTTTACAGGGTGCAAAAACTTTAAAAAGACTTCTGAATGAAGTGTTTGGGAATACATATGCATTCAGGCAATAATAGCATCCTATCCCATAAAGATCCATCTCTGAGAATTTCATATGAAAATAATGGATCCCCCCCCCCCTTTGTTTTCACTTGCCAATTAATGGAGAGCGATTGAACAATTGATGGAATAAATAGTTATAATTAATACAAAAGTTAGAATGTTGTCCCTTTGTCTAGCTATGTATTTTTCCATTTAAAATATTTTCATATATTAATTATCTGATAATAAATTATTTGGGGATGAATTGTTTTATTGTGAGCTTCAGTAGAGAGAAGAAACACAAATAAAAGAAAAACTAAATTAAAATGTAAATTAAGAAGTTATAAAACCCTTTGCTGATAGAAATCAATATTCATACCCAGTGTATAGTGCATCATTTTTAATATGTCTCTAATTGTGAAAACTGTTGCGAGTTTCATTAGCGTTAAATGGCAAGATTAAAAGTTATTGTCAGTTATGGTATTTTACTTAAAAATGAGTATTTGGGATGTGTCAAATTAATTCTATTCCATAATTTTTGTTGCTTTTCATTCTAGCATTAGCCACATGATTAAATTTATAGTATATAATATGATTAAAGTTTATATATTGTTGTAATTGGGAAATTTATTTATATTTACCTCATCTTTATTGTTTTTTTTTATAAATAACTCAAGGTGATGAACATACCTAATGTTCATGTATCGCAATGTAAAAAAGACATTGAGACTCTAGAAAGAGTGCAGAGAAGAGCAGCATAGATGATCAGGGGACTGGAGGCTAAAACATATGAAGAACAGTTGCTGGAATTGGTTATGTCTAGTTTAATGAAGAGAAGGATGAGGGGGGACATGATAGCAGTGTTCCAATATCTCAGGGGTTGCCACAAATAAAAGGGAGTCAAGCTATTCTCCAAAGCACCTGAAGGCAGAACAAGAAGCAATGGATGGAAACTAATCAAAGCGAGAAGCAACTAGAACTAAGAAGAAATTTCCTGGCAGAACAATTAGCCAGTGGAACAACCTGCCTCCAGAAGTTATGAATGCTCCAATACTGGAAGTTTTTAAGAAGAGATTGGACAACTGTTTGTCTGAAATGGTATAGGGTTTCCTGCCTGAGCAGGGAGTTGGACTAGAAGACCTCCAAGATCTCTTCACTCTGTATTCTGTTATTCTGTTATTCTAATACCCATTCATCCTCCTATTTTCCACTCAACAGCAACCCTCTGAAGTAAGTTGGGCTTAGAGCAGGGATGTCAAACTGCCAATCCGCGGGCCTGTTGCATCTTGCGGAGGCCATGGCCACCCCAGCCAGTGTGAAAAAAGTTGCAATACGTCGCAACACATCACGTGACGCATCGAGTTTGACTCCCTTGGTTAGAGAGAGTGAGTGACCTGAGGTCACCCAACTTAAGGAAGGCAGACTACAAACTCAGATTCTCCTCATTTCTAAGATAGCAACTTAACCACGAGACCAAACTGGCCCTGTTGAAACTTGAATTTCTAAATGCTTTTCTTTGACCATGATCAATTTTGAGATGTTGTAAGTTATAAATCAGCACAGTCCTATTTAGCCCATGCTCGAGAACGTAGATTAACCTCCATATGTTATATCTTCTGTTACACTTTATTACATTCTTTAACCAGGAATAATCAAATAAATCTCCATGACAGAAAACAGATTTTATATTCTTCTTTGTGTTTATTTCTAGCAGTGCATTTCAAAACACCATGTTAATTTCAGCATTTAAAATATTATGTTAGCTAAACCTCAGAGAACATTTATATCTGTGAGTGAAGGCAGATTTTATCTTGATTTCTTCCTCAGATGTGTTCCACACTTTTCTATGGAGTTAAAAGTCTTTTTCTCCAAACACTGACAAGCTGCTAAATTCTAGAACCTTCAGGGAAGAATCCAGTTCCTGCCCAAACTATAGATCAATCTCAGCCCAATGGATGAATTTCAATTATTTTTTTCCCAATGTGGGGATTCTTCAACAGAGATGTTATACTCTTGTAAGTGTGTTTTCTTATGCTGTATACATTTACCCACCTGTGGTTTAAAGAATAAAAAAACAAACAATACAGAAACAAAAACAATTGAAATGCAGTTTTGTACCACTGGGCTTCCCTCTAACAAAATGATTCTCCTTCTTTTCTCTCACACAGACATCCCCGTCTTTTGTTTTGCTCTAATACAAACTGTGGCAGTAATTCAAGATAGCACCTCACGTTGGAAAATTGCTCTGTCTCAACACCTTGAACAGAACTGAAGCTTCAGAATGAACTGATTTGATTCCAACAGCTACTGTGGTCAACAGGAGACCTTTCCTGCATCCTGATTGAAGGGAAGTCATGTTCTGATTCACAGTGCTACTCTGAATGTGGGTTTCAATCAATGCTTTAACAAATCAGGGTCCCTTTGAAAGCCT
>NW_015387615.1:15164-18618 GCF_001527695.2 Protobothrops mucrosquamatus
GTGGCTAGCAGAATATTGATCGTCTTCTCGGATTTTCTTCAGGATTTCTTTTCCCTCTCTGGTCAAGCAGACAGCATTTTTTGAAGTTTTTGAAACTTCCTACGTGTTCAACAAATGTAACTTTCCATCCTTCCAAAAGTCTTAGGTGGTCTTCAGTCTATTATGGAACCCGATGAACCAAACTTCCTAAATCTGTCAGTTTGCCAGCCATGGTCTTTTTCCTAAGTCCAACAACTCCAACTTTTTCCTAAGTCCAACAACTCTTGTCAGTTCATCAGTCTATTTTCACTTCCTTTCTGCTGCATGTCAAAACTCTCTCTGTGTGAAAAGTCCTTATGTGCTACAATTTCAGGCTCTTTCAGATGAGCCTATAATCCTCCAAATATAGTTGGGAGATCATGTTACAGGATAGCAGATCATGTTTACTTGCTATTTTCTGTTACTATTCAGTTTCATCTATGATGCTTAATTAAAGTTGCTACTATTTTTGACTGACACCAGATCTGTAATAGATACAAGGCAATGAAGTACCACATGTTCCTCTCCATGCTGAAGACACCCATCCCTGTTATATTCAGTCTCTATGGAGGAATAACAGTTCTACTCACTTTAAAAAAAAAAAAAAGAAATTACACATTTCTCCATAAGTAATAAAACATGAGATCTGAAATCATATGAATAATAGGGAGAAAGGAAAATAATTATCCATTCCCCAGATCATCATACCACAGGATATAGTAAACAGCTAAAATTTTATTTGCAATGAGCTTGACTCTGAACGACTTCATGTTGTTTTCCTGGCAGCAACAAGAAATAACCTATTTCTAGGATGGGTCTTTTTTTCAACTAAATTAGCCTACAGTCCTGTTATACCCTAGTGATCTTCTAAGTACTAAGTATATCCAACTGGGCTTAGCTTTTCCAAGCTCAGCAAAGGTTGTCTAGGTGCTGCCAGCTAGATATTGATGCTCTACAGGGGAGGTCATTGAGAATAACTAAAACTGTGGTTCCCAACTTTTCTGAAGTTTCATAGGAACTACCGAGACCAGAATCGGAAAATCAATGGCCCATTCACTGGATGCAAATTATAGCACATTCCCAGGACAAAAGAAAAATAAGCTGACTACACAGTGATAGAAAATCTGTTTGTGCTCTGATAAATGGCATAGATAGGATTGTAAATAGAGTATTTCTATGGGAAAAGAAGTGTGAATGAGGGAGCAAAAAGTGACATAGATGGGTAGGGACCTATATGCAGGAGGAAGAAAATAAAAGAGCAGAATAATGATTAAATAAGAAAGGAAGGAAGACAGAATATTTGGGACTCCTATTCATGCCTATAACTAGTGTATGAACCCCAAAATACGACCTATGAAGAAAACAGAACTATTCTCTATCATGGATTGGAGGCCTTCATAAACGTTTAAGGACCATGGTAAAGTTTGTATCATCCATCCCAAAGGATTTGAAGTTATGGGCCATATAGGCAATCCTCATTTAGTGAATGCCACATTTAGCAACCATTTGCAGATACAGCCACTTCCAGTTTCTTCATAGGTGTAACTGCATGCATAGCCAGCTTGCTTGGCCACACCCTGGCCTTTCAAGGATATGCTGACATCCAGCTACCTTAGCCTGCCTTGCCCCCTTCTTATCGTCAATATAAAAATGGAGAAACTAACCCACAGGTTATGCTAGGGATTGGGAAGACAAGCAAAGAAGGAAAAACTGCAATTGAACGAGGGACTGGGAAGCTATGACTAAGTATCATTAATAATGAAAGGAACCCAGAAAGATGGTGTTGAAGTTGCAACTATTGTTAAGAGCTCCCTCTAAAGCCTAGTGAAAGGTAATAACCATGGCTCTGACATCCAGCACCCAGGATCAGTCAAAACTCTTAGACTCTTCTTTGAAGTTCAACTTGTTAGTTCACTTGACATTCAGCAGCAACTCTACTCTACTATATCCTCTGCCCTGCAGTTGCATATACACAAGGAACAACCTAGTTGAGGTTTCACAAAATTCCCAATGTGGGCAAACTAATATGAGGACTACAGTATATGCTGCTTTAAGCCATAAGAAACAGGTAGAAAAGGCTTAAGTAAGCCCAAGGGATCCTAGGTGAGTAGGCCAGCTCATTAGAATAGGAAGGGTGAAGCTAACCCTGTCTAGCCATAGCAAAGGTCTTGTTTGGGGGAAAGTATGAAATGAAATAAAGCTGTAGTCCATCCAGTCACAGCCAAAATAACCTTCCCCCCCCCCCAAATTCACCAAAGCAGTCTTGAGATGGGAGAGGTTACACTTAGAAGATTATCTTCTATTGGAAGATTGCCCTTACTTTCTAGACTGTTTGTGACACTTAAATTGCTACATAGTTAGATGTCAGAAGGAAGGCCTATCCTTGAAAGAGTTCAATGCTACTATAAATACTCCAGGATTTCAAAAAAGCAAAAGTAAAAAAAAGGTAGAAGATTCTGAACCATTAGAACATTTAGAAAGTAAAAATAACCCCTCACTGGCCTTGATAAAAGAGTTCTTGTCCCAGGGGAGGGTAGTCACTAATCAGCCTGCATTCTGGTTACTGTTCATTTCATCAGTGAAATGTAGTGCAATGATTCTCAAATCTGGTCTCATAGGATCCACTATATAATTTTTTTTAACATTCATAGGTCAGTCTCCCTGTTGCCACCCTGTTGGTCAGTTTGGTGAAACTAAAATACACATTTCAGTATTTTTTTTAGGAGCTATGATGCTGTTTTGTAACAGAAATAACCAGAGCTTTTTTTTTTTTTGTCATAGAACGCCCTGGAACAGAGTTCCGGCACCTTTTTTCAATGGATTTTCCAGAGTTGTGTTCTTTTCCTATTGTTGCCCTTGCTATCCTCATTTGCTTTTGAAAATGCCCCGCTGGCAGTATGGTACGAGTGGGGTCCCCTCCAGTGCTGTCTGCCTCCTCTAGGAGGAGCCATGAGGCGCCGGAGCACCACAGCCATAGCTTGGCTTGATTGGCTGGGTCGGACCATGTGGTTTGGAAGCCGATGGTGGTGGTGGGAGACACATAAACATGGAGACCATCTTTCACAAGAGGGTGAGTGAGCCTTTTGCCTTCCCTTACAGAAGGTGTGGTGTGAGGTTAAAAAGAGGCGAAGCGAGAAGAAAGAAAGGTGGCTGACGTGGAAGCTTGTCTGACAACGAAACTTTGCTGTTTCGGTTCCTTGGGCTGGGATGTCTACAAAAATCTCTTTTAAGTCTTTTATACTTTATATTCAAACCACAGAGGGGAAGAATAAGAATAAAGCCAATGTCTTGTGATTTGGAGGTTTTATTATTAATAATATATATTAATTATGCATTGGTCAGATGTAAAGGGAGACCTACAGTATGAGGTTTAACCAGATCTATTTATTAAATTGGGCTTAACTTAAAGGTAAATTAAAAGTAATCTGTTCACTGA
>NW_015387615.1:19965-24965 GCF_001527695.2 Protobothrops mucrosquamatus
ATGGGGTTGTAGATGTTTGTCAGAGCTTTCTTCATTAAACTGGTTTATACTGAACTGAAGTGGCATAGGCACACCTTTCCACAGTGACCATTTTCTTGCTTTCAAACCTTAGCAGGTGCTTAATGAATGTAAAATAAGGATCAGAAAATGTACTGAATGGTAGCTGCTATTCATAGGCCAAAGGATGAGAACATAATGGGATGAGATCAGATTGAGGAAGTTATCAGATAAGACCCAGTTATCTGGATAATAGCTGTACTGTAGCTACTATTTAAGTAGCGGTACTGGGAGGAATAAATGATGACAAGTCACAAAGCAGGTTATTTTAATTCATGGATCAATGAAGTAAACAATGTATCAGGCTTCTCTTCATAGTTTGTAATATGTACATCCAAAATAACATCATATTTTATTCAAAGACTTACTGATGCACCCCCCCCTCTCTCTCTCATTCATTCACATGCTTTGTATTATACGTACACACACCTGTATGAGGTATAAGTAGGTCAATAGCACCCACCTTGATGTAGTTCTTTGATTTGTGAATACAGGAGAGCATATTTGGGATAAAATAATTGAAGGAACTATTATATATTTATAAATGCAGAAGGAGTCTGCAAGCATCCTACCTCTCTACCTATTTACAATATCTATCAAAGGACATAAACTTTTGTGAACTATGTTTATTTCATAAAAAGCTATAGAGTAAACTAGACTGATATCGGATTGAAACTGGAATGCAGTGGTGGGGGATGAAGGTAAAGACAGGGTTTGTTGTGCACATGCAGGTTCCATGTATAACAGATCATACATATATATATCAGATGAATATAGAGATACATCAGTGAACAACTGAAAAGTGTTAATAACTAGAATATGGAATGTCCCAAAGATCTATTTCACTAGGCAATTGGACTTTCTTGTTTTTCCTTTGAAGACATTTCATTTCTCATCCAAGAAGCTTCTTCAGCTCTGACTGGATGGTGAGGAATGGAAAGACTCATACTCCTTGCAGACAGCTGGTCATTTGCATTCTTTTAGAGAGTTGTTGAGGACACCTGGAAGTTTATCTGAGGTTTACCTGACATAGGTACTAGAATTCTATCAAAGGGAATACAACATAAAATCAAGAGAACTGATTTTATGATTCAAAGGGACAGCTGTCAATAGTTTTCCTATTTATGGTTATAGTTATCCAAAAGATTCAAAGTAGACAAAAGAATTTATAATATTGAATATCCTGAGACTGACTTTCAAATAGAATTGTGTACAAATGAACGATATATGGTTGCTAAGATGTATAAACTTTTATTAAAATTTGCAATAGAAGAACAAGTGAAAGAATGTATGATAAAATGGATTAAAGAGGTGGTTTCAAAGATTGAAATTTACATGAAGTTATAATTTTTAAAATAAGATTTTTATAAAAAGATATACCATTAGTATAATTCACAAAAACATATCTATAATATGTAAAGGTACTTCAAATCTATATTGGAAATATAAACAACAAGAAGGGTCATTTTATCATGCTTGTTAGACATGGAAGAAGAGCTAGAGGTTTTTGTGTTCAAATACATAATATTGATTCAGAGCATTTTAAATATTAATATAGTTGGAACAAGTCATGGAATTTGTATGTGTGTATGTATGTATGTATGTATATGTGTATATATGTATGTATACCTAATCCAAAAAGAAACTCCCACTAAATCCAAGACAGAGAACAAGAAAACGGCAAAGCCCTCCTCCCATACACAAAAGGCACCACAGACAGAATCAGCAAGATCCTCCACAAACACAACATCAAGACAGCATTCTGCACAAACCGAAAAATATCCACCATCCTAAGAAACCCCAAAGACAAAATTGAGTTAGAAAATCAAGGAGTATATGAAATCCCATGCACCGCCTGCCCCACCACATACATCGGACAAACCAACAGAAGAATAAATGCANGAAAAGAGGAACCAACTTCTTCCCTGGTCCAACACCTTAAAGCCACAGGACATAAAATTGACTTTAAAAAGACCAGAACTATTGCCAAAACTGAACACTTTAACAACAGAATAATCAGAGAAGCCATCGAGATAGAAAAACGCCCACACAGCATGAATAAACGAGATGATACCTCCCACCTACCAGCCATTTGGAAACCTGCCCTTATTGGCAAACGAGTTCCTAACACAAAGAATGACACCAGACCCACACTCACGAAAACCACACAGGATGTCACCATCACACATCCACGCAAAAAGCAAACCCAAACCCCACACAGATGATGAGGCACGGCCACAAACTAGAAGCCAGTCCACAGCTGCATCATTAGCCATTTTAAATCCCTCCAATCCATACATGAAGTAAACTGACACCCACGATAAAGATGTGGCACGACCACCAACACGAAGCCAAACAACAGCAACGCAGCTCTCCATCTCAAATCCCTCTGCAACTCAGACTAACCCGAGCACAACAAAGCCCCCACCCAAACAGAACACTCCCCCATCCAATCAGAGCACAGCCAACTCCCCATCCAATCAGAGCACAGCCAAGCCCCTTAACCAATCAGAACACACCTCCACCCAATCAGAACACAGCCAAGCTCCCATCCAAACAGTTCAAACCCCACTGGCAGTTAAAAGGAAGAAACAGCTGCCATCACACATTACTCCTAGAAGCACGAAGCTGAAAACTCCAGCCTGAAGATGACGAATGGGACTTCGTCGAAACGTCGCCAAGACACTTCCAATTTTACGCGGGATAAAACCCGAATAACCAAAGACCTACATACAAACACCCTCAAAAACCTCAGAAAAGATGATAGATAGATAGATAGATAGATAGATAGATAGATAGATAGATAGATAGATAGATAGATAGATAGATAGATAGATAGATAGATAGATAGATAGATAGATAATAAAGATAACTGCAGTTAGATTATTGTTTGCACAAATAGGGAAAGATATGGCAATATTTACAGTGGAAGAATGGTTGGGATGATGTTGAGATCCTCAAATTGACCTGTTTGATTAGAGAAATGATAACATCTATGTTTATTGCTGACTGGAAGTCCTTTTTGGACCTTTTGTGTAAAACAAAAAAAAAATGAACTTCAGAACTATAATTTTGACAATTGGGACAGATTATAAAAAGAAGAGAGCCATGATTTAACATTAGAAAAAGAAGTAAATTTAAAATTCTACTTATAACGGCTATAATAAAGATGAGAAACCATTTCTTTGTATCCTTTTTTTTCTTGTATGTAAAATTGTTGAGCCTTTAGAAATGCAGTTAGTCTTCCTCTTCAAAGGCTCTATGCATTTTATTTTATTCTTCTATTGGTGGCCATTTCAGAGTGCATTTAAAAATGAAAAAGACGTTTTTATTCAGTCAGTTTAGTGCTCCTGAGCACCATGCATGTAAGCCATACTCCTTCTGCAGAAGCACATTTGAACTTCTTGCTTCACCCATTGGCTACAGCTTCTTGATCCATTTTATATTTCAGGAATTAAAAAAAAGATGAATTGTTTTACCAAGCAAGAGTATATGCATAACTCATGATTACAAGTCTCATGGCAGGCAAGATTTTTTTGTCTTTTTCTGGGCATCTCTCCCAAGCAGCAGCTCTTGTTTTCTTTGGGTAATATTCTCATTTACTTGGTAGAAACTGATATTCTTTTTTGTTCTTGTTGCTTTTTTTTTTTTGGCAGCCAAGTTGTGAAGGAGGTAGAGAAGAAAGTGGAGGAGATCTTGCAGTTTAACCCTTAAAATAAAGGGAAGGAAGAAGAGTCAGGTCAGGTCTCTTGTTGACTGCAAGGTTAAATTTAGGCATAGACAGCTTAGATCAGTGATGGCAAACCTTTTAGAGACCAAAAACTGCCCCTGCCCCTATTCTACCCTCTGCCCTGCCCCTGCTCCACCCCCACCTCATCCCCTGCCCCCGCCTGCCCCACCTGCCTCCAGGACCTGCCATAGATCACCCAGGCAGCCCAGCAGCGCCATGGCGGCCACGCCCTCTGCCCGCTCCTGCAGCATCAACTGTGCGCGATGGGGCATGAGAGCAGAGTCTTGTCTATGTTGCCTGGCTGCCATGTCCTTGGCTGTGCTGCTTCACGTGCGCCACGCTCAGGGGCGACTCTCCTCCAGGAGGGCTACTGGTGAGGGGGTCTCGGGGGAGGCAAGGATGGGGCAACGGCATGTATGCCCACAGAGAGAGCTTCACCACCACTGGCTTAGACTAAGGCAGTTCTATTTTAAAACATTTTTTGAAAGAATTAATTTGTGCAAATAGACTGACTAGAATTTTTTTCTTCTCCTTGGAGAGTGTGTGAGAGATTAAAGTATCTGATGATTCTTTAAAAAGTAGGAAGAGAGTGCCTAGCAATTTCTCTTTGCATTCCTTTCAGTCTGTCTACTCCCAAGGCAAAAGAAGAACAATACATCAGTACCTGAGTTCAGGTGAAGGCAGCTTAGGAAGACAGCGCAACAAATGCATCCATAATGGGAGATTTCAAAAGTATTTTAATTTTCTTTTCTCTGCTAGTTCCCCCCCCCTCCCTAAAGCTGACTCACTGGTATCATTCAGCATGAAACAAAATTCCATCTATATTAGTGAACGGAGGGTAAAATGAAGGCAGCAAAAAGTTTCTTTAGTGTTTCCATTGTTCCCTCTGGCTGAAATGCTCAGAATATTTCGAGTCTTGGTTCAGCAACACAGGGAAGATTGAAATGTATTTGGTCAGAATGCAGCCATCTGCAAATGTTTCCGTGGAATAAGCCAGATGGGACGATTCGTTGAAAGTGCAGGCCCTGACTGAGTGCTAAACCAGTCTGCAGCTTCCAGCTATGAGCTCTCCAAGGTGCTAACAAGAATTTATTCTTCCAGAGTCAGAACGAGCTTCAGCCAGGTTGACTTCGTAGAAATCCTCAGCCGGCATGATTATATTAAAACTCTTGGCAGGATATTGAAACAAAGCAAAAAGGCTATTTTAACAGTT
>NW_015387615.1:29965-44117 GCF_001527695.2 Protobothrops mucrosquamatus
TACAGTAATTATGGATGTCCCACCCACTAAAACCACAATATGAAAACAAAAAAGAAAACAAAATGTAAAACACAGTGACCACTATTAAAAAAAAATGATTCTTACATTCTTGTACAAATGCACTTTAGAATGTGTGTAGACATTTGATGGACTGTGTGAGTGCTTTTGTCTTGGGCTTTTCTGCCTCTCTTTCTACAATATTTCTTATTAAATAGCTATCTTCACAAACTATATTTTTTCCCTATAAAGTGCTTGCCATCTTTACAATAAAGAAGTGAGAAATAGTTATACACTAAAAAAATGATGCCATTCATTCTGAACTTCACGGCAGAGGACAAATGCTTTAGCATCATTATTCTTCCAGGGTTGTGTTAAGTGAACATTTGAAATCCAAGTTTCCTTAGTGACTATTTCACATTCAAGGATTCATCACACATCTGATGGATAAAGCTCTTACCAACATGTTTTCCCTGTTTATGTAGAATTTATCATACTAAACTAGAAAGTGCCAAATCTACTTAAACACAAGCTCTTTCTTTCAAACTTATAAGGCATACTTGCACACTCTTGCATGTGGACTTTGCTTGCCATTATAAATCTTCTTCATCATCTCTTTCTTGAAAAGAAAGGGAAAACCTCTCTGCTTTCATTTTTTCTACTGACAGATTTGAAGTATTTACCTTGTTGCTTGTTATGCACAAAACAGAAGTTTTAGTCCTAAAAAATTTACAAAGCTGGCTTTAAGTTGGTTCACTTTATATATTTATATATAAATATTTCCAGCTTTTTAGTGTCATTAGGGATCCCTATTAAGTAGATGCAGAAATGAATGGATCAGTTGGCATATTCAAGCACCTCAGTGGTGTAAGCCCAAACAATTCTATTGGCAATCCCTGGGCTTCAGATCAAACAAAAAGCTCAATTGAGCCCAGATATGCCTGTATTTTAAGAAATGTATATGCTCAGGAATAAACATCACAGCTACTTGATTGGGGGTGGGGGAAGGCAAATGATTATAAAGTATCATTCACTGTATATTGTCATGATTTCGACAGATGAAACTCTTCAAAAGAACTTTGAGGCATTGTTTACCTTGAATCTTTATTTTGAGTAGCATAATATTGGCACTGCATAATCGAAGCCAAAAACTGAATTCCCCTCCCCTGAGCACATAGTATCAAAGCATAATTCCCTCCTCCAATTAACAGTCATAAATCACATTCCCCAATTAGCTTGAAGCGTGAGAGTCCTCTCCAGTTCTCCAGCAGCCAGCCCACCAATTCCTTATCAGCTATGGTTACAATAACCTTGTTTCTCATTCTAGGTTTAGTGTTGTTATGTCTAGCTGGACTCCCAGCATCATCTAACTCTAAAAGCAAAAGGTAAAAGATGGCTATATTTCCATCTCTTGTCAATGCAACAACATCCGATGTTAGCAGCATTGACATATTTCTTTATAAAACAGAAGTTACATGTTAGTTCTTCTAGCATTGTGTTTTAATAGGTGGCTTGGAATTATTAAAATGTATTCTCCTTACTGTAGTGGACTTTCACTTCTTTTGCATACCATAGATTTATTACAAGTAGACCTCAACTTATGATCATTTGTTGAATAATGGTTTCCAATTACAACAGCCTCAGAAAAGTGATTTACAACCTGTCCTCAAAGTAATGACTGTTGCACCGCCATCCCTGTGGCCATGTGATTCCAATCTGGTTGCTTGGCAACTAGCTTGTGTTTATGACCAGTTGCAACATCCTGTGATCATGTCATTCTGATTTGCATCTTTCCCAGCGGGTTTCCAATGAGCAGCATCAATTGGGGAAGCTGGATTCACTTAATGATCATGTGATTCATTTAATTGGACACAGTCACATGACGACTCACATAGTGACCATATCAGTTAGCAACTGAAATTTTGGTTGTACAATTGTAGTTGTAAGTCAAGAACTACTGGCACTGAAGAAAAGGAATAAGTGGAAAGTGCATTTTTTTTAACAAGAACATATCTAGTTCATACTTGCTGTACTTGCACATTACATGTATAAATTATATGTTTTGGGGTTTTGTGGTACAATTCACAAAATTGAACCAAATGCAGTCAAAAAATATAATGTATTAAAGGAAACTGCTTGCAAATGTATTGTTTGCTAAGGAGTGCATAAAACAGGCTGTTCAGATCAATTGTGATTTGATTCAAACTAGAAAGTTGAGATTTGAAGAGGGCAAGATTCAATTTGAGTTGTGATCCATGGTGAAACAGATTTGATTTGAGACCCCTTGAGATTCAGTTTAAAGCAAACTTGTCCATTGCCTGTAATGGAGAAGCACCAGAATGTCTGCAGCTACTTCGTCTTTGGGGCAAAATGAGATAAAATCCGTAGAGATTGTAGTTTTTTTTTTTTAGAGGGCATTGGCCCTGTCAAGTTGCAGCTGAATATCTTTATTTCTCCACAAGAAAAAATATGTCCCACTCTACTAAGCAAAGTTGGCAAGCAAAGCTATCCCCAAATATTTGAGTAAGAAGATTAAAGTAAGTGAGCTGAACCAATGCAGAAAGTGCCTTGTTCCAACTTAAAATTAAAAACATTTACAAACTATATTAAAAAGCTCTTACTTTTCCAGTTGCTTTTCTAATATGCCAGCCTTCATATGATGCTAAAGAAATAGTGCTGTTAATCATCAGAGTAGCAGAACCAAGTTGAGACAATGTGATGCAGTGCCACAGTGTTAGCAGGACATGGGAGAAAGAAAATGGCATGGAATAAATACTGTAGCATGCATATCTTTGCCACCCGTGATCCTTGAAAACAATGCATGTTTAGGTCGGGACTGTGGGTTTTAGCCTGATATTGATTAAATAAACAGTAAATGTAGTAAATGTGCCCCAATCATGCAAAATGTAAAAGCTTTCACCCAAGAATGTATACCAGACTGTTCTATTTGGAACCCAAATTCAGAATTCAGAGAAATGATCCAATCCTTTAGCTTAGTTTTTCTTTCAACCCTGGCAATTTTGAAGTGTGTGAACTTGAACTTGCTGGCTAAGGAATTCTAGGAGTTAAAGTCCAAACATGTTAAAGTTGCCAAGGTTAAAAATACTGTCTTAGCTGCATTGGCAGGCACCAACACAGACATGGACCCTGTCATTAGCACAGAAAAGAGCAACTTTGATAGAAAAAAATGAATCAAACACAAAGCAATCTTGTCATCTGAAAGGACTCTGCTAGGCACAGATTTTAATGAGGTGATAAAACACATTGACTGACTGCTCATATTAGTGTCAAACAGCTGTCACATCACTCAGATCATCATATCACATCCGCTATTCCAGGGGTGTCAAACTGCCAGCCCACGGGCCGGATGCGTCATGGCAAAACCGTGCCCACCCCATTGCCAGCAATGGAAAAAAAGTCACAATATGTTGCGACACGTCACGAGACATTGCAAGTTTGACACCCCTGCGCTATTCCTTCTATATAGAAATTACATCACTATACAGTAGATTGTATTCAGTCGTTTAAATGGCTACAAAACAATTCAGAGCTTGCTACTTTTCCTGCAGGCCCTTACATCAGTTCATGCAATTGCTACAATACTTTAATTTCAGTAAATAAGCAGTACCTAGAGCAGTAACCAGTACCCTAATCAAGGAAATAACATCTCAGACAAATGATCAAACAATGAACAACAGCCTAATCAAGAAATTACCAGTAAGAAAAAAAAAACATTCCCACCAACACTGTCAAAGCACGGTATTAAAACAGAGAACAAACCTCATTCCATTCTAAATCTGAAGATATTAGCTAGTTGGATAATGAAACATACACAACTGAGCTCAGACAGCACCAAGGATCCTACATTTTAATTTCATTCAAACTTAGTTGAATCAAAATTAATTCAAGTTTTGCAAAGAATTATAAGTAACAGGAAATGTGTATGAAGTTATATAAATTAGGAGGAAGTGTGTGCCAAAATGCATGTATTAAGAGAACTGTGTACACATTTTAGTGCATTATTTTTAGGAATCATAAAATCATGACATAGAAGTAGGGTAGTAGGATAGTAGGAGTTCAGTTTAAACCCCAAACCAAGTAAAACCAAGGATCATCTCCTATCTCCATAAGATATTATTTTAGTTTGAATAATACATTCTACAGCTGAAACAAAATGACCTTACATATTCAGTCCACCTCCAATTCTCAGGTGGCAAATTTAAGGGAAGAAAGAAAAAGAACAATTGGTTTTACAGGCAGTTGCCATGGTAAATAATAGAATAGCATTCTCTTTTTCAAAGAGTTTAAAAAATTGTATGTATGCTGCTTCCAATGTGAATATGATCTCCTCTTAGAGACCAGACTTCTCCTTTGCACCTTATCCTGATGAGCTTTAAAATACTTCCTGATTTAAAAATATTTTAAATGTTTTTTTTTAAAATAAAACTTGCACCCACTAAAAAGTAACGTCTCCCGAAATAAATACATTTGTGTAGATATTTTTTGTCATGCTCAATTAAGAATGAGGGTAATTTGATTGATCATATGCGATCAAGTCATTTTTGACTCATAGTGATCAGATATATACATTTACTCCAAAGCTTGTCTCTAACCTGGTCTTTTAGGTCTTCCAATATTTTACTCATTGGTTATGTAACAAAGTCCACCAATCTTGCTGTAGGTTGTTCTTTTCCTGTTTCCTTCCTATCTTTCCCAGCATTACAGCCTCCTCCAGTGACCTGGGTCATAATATGCTCAAAGTAGGATAACTTGATTCTGATCATTTGTGCCCCAAGTGAGAGTTCTGGGTTGATTTGGTCAATGATCCATTGATATGTTTTCTTGGTTGTCCACAGTATTCTTAGGAGAGCTGGAAAGATGATGCTTGGAAAGTACTTGGCAAACATTATCTCATGAATTCTGTATGAGAGGGAAACAACAGCTTCAAGAACAAAGTAATAGCAAGATCTGGAAATAGCAAGACTGGGAGTGATATACAGAATGTGGAGATGATACACACTATGCTGATGATACTCAATTAGAAACCACATAAGACCAAGAAGGAATGCCAACAGATTCCAGTTGAATTCCATCTTTACTTCTTTAGGTACAGTAGGTTCTTTCTAAAGATACATAGCTTTTATTACCAAAATAAAAAAATGAACTAGATGCTTAGATAACCTGTTATGAATTCTGATTGCTACATTGTTAGATCTTATTTCTTTACTCTTTTAGGAATTCATCTTATAGACTTACATACAAACTTACCAATAAATCTATTTTTATTTTAATTAAGTTTTAGTTGCAACTCCTTCTAGAAGCCTATTATTTTCTTTCTCAGCCTATATTCTAGGAAATCTCCTTATTTAGCACAGTTCTTTTTCCTTATCCATCTTTCTTTAATCAGTTTCTTACTTGTTCAGCATTTCTCCTTCCAAGTGGTTTGATTTATACCAATTTCTTTTAGCTTCTCTATAAAGTTTGTCATGATTTTCTCAAGGACAGTGACTTCTCATCCTCCCCTTTTGGAAACAATGCCATTTCTTCTTAGCTTGCAAAGATTTCCAAAGACCATTGAGGAATTTATTAGTTTTGCTCAAACTTCCTGGAATATATCAAGTATCTACTCAGGACACAAGGCAGAGAAATGTCTCCTCCTCTGCCTTGTGCCCTGAGTAGATTCTTGATATATTCCAGGAAGTTTGAGTAAAAGTAATAAATTTCTATTCATTCCATGCAACTTTTCAATAAGCCCATTTTCTGATAACTGCTCTGTTACCACAGAGTCAGTCCACCCATGGGGCAGAGTGTGCAAAGCGCTAGTAGTGGGAAGAGGAATTTCCCCTTTCCTTTTTGACTGTCAGAATCCCTTTCTTTGTCAGAAGTGATAAATAGATACTATTATGAAGCTTTAATGTAATTTTCACAGGATATACTTTTGTGTTTCATTTTTCTCTCATCTCATTGCTTGCAGTTTTTCTCTTTGGTAATCTCTGTCTCTGTCTCTGTCTCTGTCTCTGTCTCTGTCTCTCTGTCTCTGTCTCTGTCTCTGTCTCTGTCTCTCTCTGTGTGTGTGTGTGTGTGTGTGTGTGTGTTTGTGTCTGTCTGTCTGTCTGTTTGTCTCTCTCTCTCACACACAAACACACATACCACACACAGAGAGAGACAGAGAGACAGAGAGAGACAGAGACAGAAACAGAGAACAATTTGTACACTTCTCAGCTGAAACATAGTTCATAAATGCTTATATTATAATGAAGCATAGCATTCTTTATAATTTAAATTAATGTTCATTCTATAACAGTAATCACAGGAATATTAAATGTGTATGTTAATTAGATAGGCTATCAAAGAACATGTCTGGATTTGGTAATTCTTTTGAAAATATGTAACTTTTAATCATTATCTTACTACGTAAAAAAATTAAGTACCATTACACCATCATAATGTGTCAAAGGAAACATTCTTCAAAAACTAATTTTTCACATGACACTTTATGAAAACTAGCAGTGTGACATATGGGATACAAGAAAATGACAAAATTAATTTTTCTCCCCTCCAGATGCTCAGAACAAGATCTCAGAGTGTTTTTATTAGAGACATACATGGAAGAAAAGAACACAAATAGTGTCCACAAATTTTAAGTGATGTATTGAGAGTCCTGTCTCAGAGGTGTTTCAAACTGGGGTCTGCCACGATGTTAACTCTGTTGAAATTATAGGTTATGAAACAGGCTTAGTGTTCTACACCTCCAAGCTGGATTTCTTTAAAGGTTATAGCATTTATATTTTGTGCACCTGTTCTTGGTGAAAACATAGAGCAGAATGTTAAGAGAAAGAAGTTACCAGTCACTTCTATGACTAGGTTTTTACTTCTTGAAACACATTGTAGTTCAGTGCTGTGCCTAGTTAACTATAAGTAAGCCCTACTGAGTGAACATATGTAAGATTATGCTTTAGTAAGCAAAATCTGATTGTAAGTGTCATAATGCAAGACATGTAATGGACTCTGGTGGATGGTTAAGGGCCATGGTGGTGCAATGGTTAGAATGCAGTATTGAGGGTAACTCTGCCCACTGCCAGGAGTTTGATCTATCTGGCTTAAGGTTGACTCTGCCTTCCATCCTTCCGAGATTGTAAAATGAGGAGCCAGATTGTTGGAGGCAATATGCTGACTCTGTAAAACATTTAGAGAGTGTTGTAAAGCACAATAGAGCAGTATATAAATCTAAGTGCTATTGCTATTGCTATTAAGAATGTGGAAATATAGGTAGGTACAAACACAAAGGATGGATACATGGATGGATGGATGGATGGATGGATGGAAAGTATGCTTCAACCCTGATTTAGAAGAAGTGGTTTGGACCCTAGGCTGGAGTGAGCACAATATCCTTTGCTACAGTATTTGGTAAAAATGACTGTTTTTAATGAATAAAAATAATGTTTTGGCATTTGCATTTTTCAGATGCATCTGAAATGGGATACAGTATGTAATGTGGCACCTATAGAAACCTTTAACATTTCATTTTTGTTGAAAATGATGATATCAGATATTATTCTCCAATTTTATCTCAGTTTGAACTTCTGTTTTGGAGGAAATAGCTAAACATGAAGCTTACATTCTTAACTCTCTAAAAAAGGATAGAGAAATCACTATGAGAAATGGAGACAGTGAGGAAAGCCAGCATAATTGTTCAGTTTTGGTTGCTATTAGCAACACAAATTAGAATTCTTTATTGGCCAAGTGTGGTTGGACACACAAGGAATTTGTTTCCGGTGCATAAGCTCTCAGTGTACATACAAGTAATAGTGATAATCATGATCATATACAACATGAAAATACATTCATCATAAATCATGAAATACAACACATTCATCATAAATCATAAGATGCAACACTTAGTGATAGTCATAGAGTACTAGCTAAGCAAACAACATAAATCATACTAGGGTACAAAAAAACAAACAATATAAATTATAACATACAAGCAGCAAAGTTATAGTCATAAGAAGATAAGGATAGGTAATAGGAAAGATGAGGAGTATCATAGTAATACAGCTTTACTAAGTAATTTGATGGTGTTGTAGGAATTAGTTGTTAAGCAGAGTGACGACATGGGGGAAAAAACTGTCCTTATGTCTAGTCATTCTGGTGTGCAATGCCCTATAGCGTCGTTTTGAGGGAAGAAGTTGAAATAGTTTATATCCAGGATGTGAAGGGTCTGTAGATATTTTCACAGCCCTCTTTCTTACTCGTGCAGTATATAGGTCCTCAGTGGAAGGCTGGCTGGTAGCAATTGTTTTTTCTGCAGTTCTAACTATCCATTGAAGTCTGTGTCTGTCTTGTTTGGTTGCTGTGCCAAACCAGACAGCTATAGAGGTGCAAATGACAGACTCAATAATTCCTTTGTAGAACTATATCAGCAGCTCCATGGGCAGTCTGAGCTTTCTGAGTTGGTGCAGGAAGAACCCTCTTTGCTGTGCTTTTTTGATTATATTTTTGATGCTATATGTCTATTTTAAATCTTGAGATATTATAAAACCCAGAAACTTGAAGGTCTCTACTATTGATACTGTGTTGTCTAATATTGTAGGGTTTCTCCTAAAGTCTATTGTCTTTTCTACAGTTTTGAGTGTGTTCAATTTAAGATTGTTCTGGCCACACCACAAGGCTAGTTGTTCAACCTCCTGTCTGTATGCCGTTTCGTTGTTGTCTTGAATGAGGCCAATCACTGTTGTATCATCTGCAAACTTCAGTAGTTTAACAGAGGGATCTTTTGAGATGCAGTCATTGGTATATATAGAGAGAAGAGAAGTGGAGAGAGCACACAGCCCTGGGGGTGTGTGTGCTAATTGTACAGGTATTTGATGTGATTTTGCCTAGCTTCACTTGCTGCTTTCTGTCTGTTAGAAAGCTTATGATCCACTTACAGGTGTGGTCAGGCATGGCTAGCTGATTTAGTTTAGTGAGAAGAATATCTGGAATGATGGTACTGAATGCCAAACTGAAATCTACAAAAAGGACCCTTGCATAGGTCTTTAGAGATTCAAGATGTTGTAGAATGTAGTGCAGAGTCATATTAACAGCATTATATGCTGATCTATTTGCTCGGTAGGCAAATTGCAAGGGGTCTAATAGGGATCTGTGATGGTTTTCAGGTGGGCCAGCATTAACCTTTCAAAGGTTTTCATAACTATGGATGTCAGAGCAACTGGCCTGTAGTCTTTCAGTTCTTTGATGGAGGGTTTCTTTGGCACTGGGATGATAGTAGAGCATTTGAAGCAAGAAGGAACATAGCACATATCTAGTGATTTATTAAAGATTCTGGTGAAGATGGGGGCCAATGGATCAGCTTTTCAAGCAAGAAGGAGCTTTCCCAGGCTTTAGTCTATGAAATAGACCTTGCACATCATTTTCTGTGATCACCAGAGGTGAGAGACTCAAGGGGATGGGGTCAGTTGTAGGAGGTATAGCTGTTGTTGGTGTATCCGAGATGGGGGTGGTGGAGATAGGCGACAGTGATTTCCTCTCAAACCTACAGTAAAACACATTCATTTCTAACCTATTTAGTAAAGGGGGGAGATAAGTTAGGGTTTGTGGTCTCTTCCAATAAAAGAGTTCAGTTTTCTGGATTTCTTCACCATTTTCATTATTCCTCCTCCTCCTCCTCCTCCTCCTCCTCCTCCTCCCTAATTGACCTGTATCTTAGGGCAGTTCAGAGAATCATTCTGCTAACTAGCCATAACCAAAGTCCATTGTTATTTTAAATCAGGGTTTCTTTCCATACAGTTGGTGTGCTCAGCTCATGACCCAACTGGGAAATACATTTCAATATATCTTAAAATGATGCCTAAATAATTAATGTACCTGAGGAAGGGGAGAGGTGAAGAATCTGAGGCCATACTGACAGGCTGTAGTTAGGAGCTCCGGAACAATGAAAGAAACACATATCTTTGCCTCCCTAAAAGAAAGCATGATTTTCCATGTGGCATATCTCTTACCTCTGCCCCAGGTCAGTTCAGGTAGAAATTTTACTTCAGATTCACTGCAGGTGGTAAGTTGCTTCATGTAATAGCAACAAAGGAGTAAGTTGGCCAAATTGTATTTCTTCTCCTGCCATCAACCTGTGCAGACATTGAACCAATTTTGTGCCTTTGGACTAGCTAGGACTTGAAGGAGCTTGCCTTGGTCAACAGGGAGACAGCAGGTGGCATGGAAATAGTAGAAGAGGAGGGTAGTGTGGATCACCTGTACCAACTTGCTACACCTCACTGCATCTTTTTAGGCCAGCTGGGTCTTAGTATTACAAAAGCCCTTGTTAACTATCAGTAACATAGGGAATGAAAAGCAGAGGAAGATGGGTGGTTAAGAAGTGTGAAAAATAAATACAAATAAATAATTTAAATTGTTCATATCTAGGAAATTAATATTCACAACAATATGCTTGTGAACTATGCAACTGAGGAAAAATTTGTTTCAAACTCTTTTTCCTTTTTTTCCTGTCTCCAAACAGATTTTTCCATCCCCCGTCCTTGTTCGGTTGAGATGACCACTTTGTAAAGGGCTTTATGCCATGAGCTATAGGTGTATCCAAAATGTTTAATGTTGCTTGATCTAAAGTTGAGAAAAGAGCTGGGAGTCCACATCTTTTTTAATTGGATTAAAGAAGATTTTAAACAGGCTTGTTATGCCAGCTAAACCTGGCCTTTTCTTTAATTGATCATTTAATCAATCGTTTTTCTATTATACTTTTTCTCCAAAGCACTAAAGGTAGCCTAAATGGTCTTATTTCATCTTTCTAGCCTTTTAAACACGTTCAAACATTTGAGGGTGAAAATAATTAAAGTTCAAATGAAGGAAATTAATTGTGAAGCTTTGGGGTTTTCTTTTTGTCCCCTGACGTGGCCTCAGAGGTGAATGTTTGTTCTTCATTTATGCCTATAATATATGAAAGCCTTCAGAAGAAAAGGCTGAATGTTTTTGCTCCCTTTTCAAGCAAATAAATGTCTTTTGTTGTTGTGTCATCCACCGGTGAAGGCTCAAAAGAATCTCGACAAAATCAGATTGTTACTGGGGATAAGACATTTGCATAACTCATTTGACTCACAGCCACTATTATCTCTAAGTCATTATTTCCTCCCTGCCAGTTATAATTTTATTTGGTTGGATAATCAATACAAGATTCATATTTCAGAGGAATATTTTTCACTTTGCATTGCTAAGTACAGGGAAAAGAATACATTTTGAAATGATAAAATAGGCTATAAAAAGGAGATTTCTCTTTGTAAATTCCTTCTTGTTATTTTAAGAGCTTTGGTTCATTGCTAGTAGCTACAAAAATATGCCCAATTATTTTGTTGTTATAAGGCCATTATGTTTAAAGGTGTTATGAAATGGAATAGTTGACTAAGTGATGCTTACATATCTATTACTGAATAGAGCATAACAACATCAGCGGGGGGGGAAAGGAAGAAAGTAGATGTACTTGTAACACTATAACTTTCTCTTCATGACTTCTTGACTTTGGAATTTTTCAGTCTGTTATTAAGTTGATGTCAACATCCAATTTGAGAATCCAAATAAATCTCCAGGTTCATTCCATCTCTGAAAATCTTACTGTTTGTTGAATATACTGTATGGTCACATCGAAGCAAAACTAATAATTTTCCCAGCCAAACCCCCAACCTCTTACATAGTCCATATAAACAAATTCACTTTGTTATTGGAACTGTCTGCTTCAAATCCACACCTGTTATGTTGTCCTTGAAAAGGTTTTAGGCTCTCATGTTCTTCAGTGGAATCGTAGAAGTTTCGTTTCTCCATCTAACCCTCTCGAAAGTAACACCTCCTACACCCTTACTCTAAAGGCAAGTTGAAACACAGGTGTATGTAGCTGCCAAAGTTTTATCTGTGACAGTTGGTCTATTAAACTTATTTCTATTTGTGATGGTTCTAATTGTGATAGTTGTGTATGAAAAATATTATCAGGGATGTATTTTTTTAGGCTCACCCTTAGGAGGTTCTATTTCCAAATTTTCATTTCTAAAAAAAATCAATAAAGATACTGGAACTATAATATCAAAAATGAGGCAATCTTCACCCCAAAACAAGCTTGGAACATTTTTGACAATATCTTCTTTCATCATCTTTACTATTAACATGTTTAATTTTATGTACAGTGGATTGCTATCCAGAAAATAAAGCACAATCTGAACAAGAAGCAGTGGTCTAGTGAAATTCTTAAGAACTCTAAAGACATAAGGTATAATCTGCATAACAGCTTTCACTTAAACGCTGATTTATGTCACCTGAACAGATGGCAGTTCACAAATAGACAGGTTTGTTTTCCTAGCCAAATACAGATGCAAATAAAAAAAATTGACTAAGACTGCAATCCTAACTGCATGGCCAGTATAAATCATACTGTATAAATCTGTCTAAATTAAATCTATGTAAGTGTGTCACAGATTTGTTCTTTCTCAACTTCTGCAAAGTTTGGTGTGTGTGTGTGTGTGTGTGTATCAGACATGTCAAACTCGTGACATCACATGACATCACATGATGTATCAGAGCTTTTTCCACATTGCTGGCAATGGGATGGGCATGGTTTCCTCATGACGCATCCGGCCCATGGGCCAGCAGTTTGACACCCCTGATATATATAGTTGCCTCCTTAGTGGTATCTTTAATAAAGGTACAAAATATTGTAATGATTGTTATCTGCCTGGTGCTAATCCCTCCTTATTTGAGTGTTGTCTGCTGGAAGGGATGCATTCTGATATTTTTGTTTTCTTCCCAGGGTTTTTTAATGTCTCCTTTAAATAGTATGAAAATATGGTTTATCTCTATGTGTTTATTGATGGCTGATTTGTCTGAATGCCAAGTTTCCAGGAATTCCCTAGCTTTTTGGGATTTAACTTAGTCCAAGATGCTAATAGATTCCCAATAGAATTTATAGTTGAGTTTGTCCATGTGTTGCGAGGTTAAGGAGTTTTCATCATGCTTTCTGACAGCTACAGTGGTTAGTGTTTGTGCATGCACTCTCCTATCTTCTGCCGGTCGGTCTTGCATAGTGGTTGTTGCAGCTCTTGTGTTGTATGTTGTAGATGACTTCTAGTTTTTCTTCTTGGGTTTCTGGGTCTTTTGATTTGCTTAATATGCTTTGAAGATCTTCTGTTGGATTTTGTGCAATAGTGATGCCATGTGGCTGTTGCAGCATGTTGGTTCTTTCTAAGATATTTTTAGGTATGGATGCATTATCCTTTTCATAGATTGCACTGATGTGCTGCATCAGGATGCATGGTCACAGGCTTTTCTTGTAAAGGCAGGTAGCAAACCCACACTCACTTATATCGATGCTGTTACCTAGTAATGAAATGTCTAAAAGTAAAAAATAAGCTCAGAGATCACCAAGAATGGCACAAGTCAACCCTGAGCTACATACTGTATATTCTTTTGTATTAGAAGAAATACATATTTCGGATGAGAAGGATTTTATAATGTGAACATAGAAAGTCAAAGACATATTTGTGTTACTTCAAAATCAACTGTGGAGGTAAATAATTTTTTATGTATCTTTTTCAATTTATTTGGGGGACAATAATAGTTGTCACTAAAGCCTTTGAATTAGTAAGAGAAGGAAGGAAAGGGATAGGTAGATATGGAGGGAGAAGGAGAGGAGAGGAAGAAGAGAGATAGAGATACAGATCTATCCATTCCTTCATATGTTGCTTCATATAAGCACGAAGCTGAAGACACCAGCCTGAAGATGACGAATGTGACTTCGTCGAAATGTCGCCAAGACACTTCTAATTCTACGCGGGAGAAAACCCGAATAACTAAAGACCTACATACAAACACCCGCGAAAACCTCAGAAAACATATATATGTTTTAAGGATAATATATAATATATAATAATATATATATTAAGGATAATATTCTGATTATATTCTGATTATATATATATATATATCCGAAATTACTTTAAAAATGTGATCCCCGGGTATATCCATGTTCAAAGTCAGTCAATAGACGTGAGCACCAGGGAATAAATAATTTAATAATAATAATTTAGAAATAAAAGTTCTTAAGAATATTAAAAACCTTTAAAATACATAGAAATCAATAAAAGTGCCTAGCTTTCGTCGGCATCCG